>NW_007578192.1:439349-442513 GCF_000690725.1 Stegastes partitus | reverse complement strand
CTGCTGAGTGAGCTGCAGGTGCTCCGTCCGTCCAGCAGAGGGCGCCCTCCTCCTGATCTTAACGTCTCTGATTCATTAAAATACGTCCGGTCTCCTTCATTAGCTTTCATTGATAAATCAATAAGAACCACAAGGCTGAGCTCGTTTCAGAATTAGTCATTTAACGGTTGTAATAATTAAACATGAATAACTGCAGACTGTTGTTCTGTCGCCACAAAACAAACAGAAACGTTTCGGTGAGGCTGAATTAAAGCGGATCTCTGGCTGATGCTTGATCCGCTGAACGTCTCCACCGTAGATGTGTAAAATAAAGGCCTAATAACAGCCTTCATATCTACGGTCTGCTCATCGCTGCTCGGATCGCTTCCCTCTGGACCTGCAGTAAAACGGCTGCTGATTGGTGCACGGCGCGCTGCTGCCATGGCAACCAGCTGTTTGGCGATTCGTCTGCCGGAGGAGGAGGAGGAGGAGGATGGAGCAGATTGGCCTGCAGGTATCAGCTCAGATCAGAGCTCAGCCTGGGAGAGAACAAAGCTTCTTCTGGGGTTTATTTGAGCTTCCTGTCGGAGGCCGAAGGTTCCTCCAGAGGAACGAGGCTCAGGTCGACTGTTGGATGTAAAAACCTGTCCGGAGCGTCCAGGAGGTTCCTGAGGGAACAAGTACCAGGAGGCAGAACCTTCCTGCTCCTGCTTCATCACACCACCACCATCACCAGATAAAAGACTAAAACCAAGTCCTGGAAAGGAAAAACTAAAGAAGAGCAACTGTAAAAATGATATATCAAGGAAGCCAGAAAAAAAAAAAAAACGTTAAAAGAAAAGGCTGTAAAAACAGTAAAAAAAATGCCAACAAATATAGGCCAGTTATTTCTGTATTTTTAGATAATTAAATACTGTTTTTTAGTGTAGTTTTACAGTCACAGGTTGTAAAAGAACAAATTTGTAAAACATATATATTTTTTAAATTTACACATTATTTACAGTTTTAACCAGATTTTTTTATACTCAGCATGTAAATTATTCATTTTTTTTGTCTCTTTCTTTCAATTATTATTATTATTATTATTATTATTATTATTATTATTATTATTGTTATTATTAGTAGTAGTAGTAGTAGTAGTAGTGGTAGTCGTAGTATCAGTAGTAGTATGGTGGACTATTTTGACATCGCTCACTGTTTTGCCAGCAACCATTTTTAGAAGTTTTTTTGGAATTTGGCCATCCATCTTGGTCTTTATCATCTATTTTCCTCTAATTTACAAAATGTGCATCATGCTGTATTAAAGTTGATTTGAAATTGGCAATAAATGTTTACTGAGGTAGCAAATCAAGTGACAAGTAGGCTCATTTTCCCATTGACTTCTACGCCATCTGGCTTCTTTTGCAGCCAGAGGAGTCGCCCCCTGCTGGTTGTTAGAAAGACTGCAGCTTCAAACTACATTCATCTTCAGCTATCCTTATACATAAAATCTATGGCACCACTGCAGACTTGATTTGTGTGAAAATCAGTTGTTTTNTTTTCAAATGTAATGTCAAGTAGTCATGACAATGAGGCAGTATGTACAGAGTTTGTCTCTGGATGTCTAAATGGCTCTGTACTGTGACGACCCGAGCTCAGAAGCTGTGCGGGCGGACCCAACGAAAAAGGGAGGCAGGAGAAAAAGGTTAAAGGAAGAGGTTTATTACCAATGGAGGGGGGAAAATGGTGGAGACCAGGTGAGGGAATCCGGTAGAGGGGTCTCAGTCGTGATGGGGGTGCCAGGAGGAGATCGTTGGTGTCGAGGTCCGGGGAAGAAGGAGTCAGCCAGGGAGGTGCAGTGGAGGGAGTCGTGGTGGAGGGCTCCAAGGTGGTAGGTGGAGGTCCGGTGCTCCGGGAGTGGGGCTCGTGAGGATCCTTTTCCCGTGGTGTTTTTTCCAGTGGTGGTGCTCGAATGGAGATCTGTCTCGTGAAGGTGCTCGTGGCCGTGGGTTTCCGTGGTGTGTGTGCTCGAGGGAGGGAAAAAGGCAGGCATTGTCACGCCCGCTGCCGCTGGGGCCAGGTAGCGGCAGTCTTCTCTCTCTCTCCCTCTCTCCTTTCCTCCTTTCCTTCTCTCCCTCTCTAATTAGGTGGGCGTGAGCTGGTGATGTGCACGAAGAGAGCGGGCAGGTGATCGCAATCCACTGATTACACTGGTGTGCGTTTGCCGCAGCTGTGCCTCATCATGAGACCAGCATTTAAGCCACGACCAGACCACTACTTGTCGCCGGACCGTAAACAGTCCTCAGTCAGTTCATGACCACGATTGTTTATTCTCAGCCACGTTCTAACCTTGTCTTTCCGTCTGCAGCCTGGATCATCTCCCATAGACATCCAGCCACTCTGTCAGCTGGCGACTCCAGCCACTGGTAACCGGATTCACCTCCAGTCACCTGCCCGCTCTTATCCACCCGTCAGCCCGGACGCCACTCCGCCGGCTCCGTCTGCTCACCAACACCAGCTCCGTCCACCTCTCCCTCCCTGAGCTCCCTGGCGTCCGCTCCCAGTCTTCGGCAGCCGCTCCACCGCAGCCGCGGCAACGTCAGGCGCTCAGCACCTCAACTCTCTTCCCTGCTTCCCCTCTCCTCTCGGTCGGTTTTTGTTTTGTTCTGTCATTATAGACATAGTTGCCTTGCCAGCAATCTCTTTCAGTTCTGTACCAGTTTCTGTGTGTTCAAATAAATGATTGTTTTCAAACTGCCTGTCTGTCGTGTCGTGTTGCCTCGCACTTGAGTCTCTGAACCAGTCCGTAACAGGCATGCCGGGAGAAGCGCTGGAGCCGAGAACAGACGCTGGAGGTACACAGAGGAAAAAATACAATAAACTTGAGACACTCGAAAAAGGTAGACTTAGCTCAATGCTCAACGAAGTGTAGCTGCTAAGCGACCTGACTGTACCACGGGGATGTATCACAATCATCTGGCGCTGGGGTTCTGTGAGATGCCCATATTTGTATGGCCAGCGGCTGATGAGCCGATGAGCCGTAGCTGCCAGCGTCCTTCTCAGGTCGGCTCCACCCAGCCTGCAGGGAAAAGAGACGCCCACCAACACACCGAGACAGAGAAAACAACCACAACACTACACATACTATACAACCCTCACATGTACGTTTTTAAGTGCCAACCTCATCGTTGGTTCTACATTCAACA
>NW_007578192.1:430072-434939 GCF_000690725.1 Stegastes partitus | reverse complement strand
ATCAATCAATACTTTAAAGACACGCCCAGATCCAGCTTACCGGAGCTGCAACATAGTAGTAGTAGTAGTAGTAGTAGTAGTAGTAGTAGTAGTAGTAGTGGTGGTAGTAGTAGTGGTAGTAGTAGTAGTAGTAGTAGTAGTAGTAGTAGTAGTAGTGGTAGTAGTAGTAGTAGTAATAGTAGTAGTAGTAGTAGTAGTATGGTGGACTATTTTGACATCGCTCACTGTTTTGCCAACAACCATTTTTAGAAGTTTTTGTTGGAATCTGGCCATCCATCTTGGTCTTATCATCTATTTTCCTCTAATTTACAAAATGTGTATCATGCTGTATTAAAGTTGATTTGAAATTGGCAGTAAATGTTTACTGAAGCAGCAAATCAAGTGACAAGTAGGCTCATTTTCCCATTGACTTCTATGCCATCTGGCTTCTTTTGCAGCCAGAGGAGTCGCCCCCTGCTGGTTGTTAGAAAGACTGCAGGTTCAAACTACATTCATCTTCAGCTATCCTTATACATAAAATCTATGGCACCACTGCAGACTTGATTTGTGTGAAAATCAGTTGTTTTCTTACATAGAAGTTTTCTTTCTGTTTGTTACCCTCACCTGTGCATGTGTTCAATAAATACTAAATCGTGTTTGACATCATCTGCAATTTGCTTCTTAATTTCAGTGCTCAGCGCAATCAATAGAAATGTTGTTTATTGACTTTAGGGAGGTAAACATACAGATTTATTTTTGGAGACATTCACATAATTATCCCATAAATACATAATATTCCCTCATTTCAGCCAAATCGTCTTAATCTTTGTTTTGTTTATTTCTTGTCGGTTACAAACTCCACAGAAATTACATTAAATCATTATAATCTGCAGCGCAACTGAAAACTGGAGCTCATTATGTTTGTGAAAACTCAGAGCTGAGGAGGGAAAATCACAGCTTGTCCTGCTAAACCTGCAGTTTAAGCAATCAGAAAAATAGATGCTTTCAGCACACTTCACTCCTGCTGTTTACACTGAAGAGTGACATTAACATCAGTTTAAATGGGTTCACTCCATCACTCCAGTGGAGCATTTTTCCAAAAGAAGCTTTTCTGTCCTAAATGGCTGTTTGAACTTTAATTGCAAATACAAACCTGCACTGTAAACACATTTGTTTGCTGTTTCTGAGATTTCAGGAGATTTAATAAAGAAGAATGTGAGAATTAAGGCTTAAGTCTGCTTGTTCAGTTCCATCATAGGATCATGTATAACACGACTCTGGCGGTGTAAGACTCTTAACCTATTACATTAACACATTTTCTGACTCTTTGACTAAGTGACTACATTCAGACTGCAGTCTAAAGTGGCCCAAGTATGATTTTATGTCTCCTATGTGACTTTGATCTGTTTTTAATACCAATGTGAACAGCACTCTTTTCAGTTCTGATTTGGACCATTTCAGTATGTGGCCCTAAGTTAGACACAGGTCAGACTTTTTTCCAATGGGACCTTAATCTGAGCAGTCATTGAAATTTACATGATTTTTACATTGCTCAAGTGCCTTTTGAAAAGGTGCTGACAGATTTAGCTCCTTAACATTCTAAAATTTTAAATAAAATTTGTTAGTGAAGCTAACCTTCACCCTAAGTCAGCTGGGATAGACTCCAGCCCCCCGTGACCCTAGTGAGGATTAAGCAGTGTATAGATAATGGATGGATGGAACTCCATCAACACACACTTTGGAGCTCCACAAAAAGCCATGCACATTTTGAACATAAAATTATCAGCCTTTCCAGTAAATAATCAATTAGTCAATAACATAAAACAAACTCAGTGCATATTGTTCCTTGTCCTGATAAAGCAACTTTAAAAGCTTTCACAAATATTATGTTAACATCATTCTACTAGAGTAGATTTTCAGCTACTATGGTGATTCTGTCTTTGCACACTTCATCTCAATTACAAAAGTAGCGTCCTGGCTATCAGAGGTCATTAAGCATCACAGAAGACTTTGTCATGGTGGCCCTTTACTAGCTAAACTACCATCATGCTCTCTGCTTGCCATCACTGAAATTTTCTGTGGTCCAAGTGATCGCCTCCTCAAGTCGCTACTATGAGAGGCTCCACCTGGTGGCACAACCAGGTACTACAGCTAATCTACAATACATTTTCTTCTGCCTTATCGGTTAATATATGTTAAATTATTAATAGCAATTAATCAATTAACCGCTAATCATCTACATCCTAAAGCTATTGTTAAACATTTGTGTTGCGTTCTCCTGATCCTTGCTGTCATCTGTTTACAAATTCTCTGGTTTCCACTGAACATGAACTTACAAACAAAACTAAAACTATTGACCTCAGTGGCCTCTGTGTTTACTTCTGTACACGATGTGCTGTGTTTGGCATCTTGTTCTTTGGTGCATGTGGGTCAGCTCAGGATTGTGACCTGTTTACACTGGAGTCTGACATGCACCACATTTAAAAAATAAATGTGGACAGCCAAACGAAAAAATAAAAATAAAAAAAATCCCATCCGTGCAATACATCTGAATTGAGCCTTAAGGCTTACAGTGTTAACATAGCATCGCTTAGCCAGCCCATTCTGTGGTAGATAATGCCATTGTGCTATAGGGGAAAAACGCTGTAGTTTGAATGTCTTTAAATTAATCAAATTCTTTGTGAGTGGAACTAAACAAAGGCTGCAGCTTTGGTATTTTCTCAATATGGTGACAGCTTTGGTGGAAAATTTGCACATAGGGAGGCGAGAACTGTCATTAAAATGGATAATGCTCTGCAAAACTAGAAACTTTCAGTGTGGTAGGTTGTTGCCTGGTGTTTGTTATTGCTGTTTGATGTAGCGAGGTGCATTTTCAAACACACAGACAGGAGACAGAAGCGGCCAAAGGCAACTTTATACCTGCATCCTTCATCCAGTGAGTCACTAATGACCACTTGAAGCCGACTCCAAAGGGGGTTGGTTGGCCCCGGCCTTTTTAAATTTTCCACTTTTCCACCGGCCTTAACCTTTTTTGCGGCGGGTTGTTAAAACCGTTTTTGTTTTTTTTGGTTACTTCCTTATTCATGACAGCGGTACAAGGGGTGCGCTTTCATATAAGTCATCTGTTTGAATTATATAAAGGCTTAAAGTTAGGCATGATTAGGATTGTGGGTGGTTACCATCACCAGACAGTCTATGACTCGCCACAGCTCTATTTTTTTAACTTATTTTTGGATAAGTTGAGTATTACGGTTAGTCATTTACTGTCAAGATGGCGATAAGCAGAGTCAACACACTGAGCATGAAAGCTGCTCTGTAAAACACCTGAGGAGGCTTCGTCCATCTTTATTTACAGTCAGTGCAGTGATTCACACATCAACACTGTAAATGGAGGTTGAATATGGATATCACAGTCAGGAGAGTTTTCCAAAAGGTTCATTTTCAAACTGTCTTTGTGTGCGGTTGAAAGCTACGATTTGAAAAATAACTAAGTTATACTAACAATCACACAGAAATAAAATGTGCTCAACTCTGTTTCTGTTCTGCAGACATCAAGGATTTCCAGGATAAGCAGTTGAGCTCTGCAGCTCTCGGTCTTGTAAAAGACTGTTTAAATCTAAAGATGATGAATAGTTTTTATTAAGTTGGAAAGTAAAAGTGAAGGATTTTCATCAGTAGCTTTATAAACCAAAACTTTTAGCAGTTTGATGAATGCAGGCCCTGAGCTGTGAATTTTCTTTACAGCGCTGCATGATGAAGCTTCCACATGAATGCTGTAGTTAATGGTGACATCGTCTTGTTGCGTAGTAACCGCTCCCCCGACGACCGCCCTGGTGTTCAGCCTGAAAAGATCAGAGTCAAGGTTAACCGCAAGCAGGATTGTTATTATCGACCTTGTCCCTGTGCTGGCGTGAAGTCTGACCCGACACTGAACCCCGTGGACATAAAGACAAGACCACCTGAAACAATAGATGACATCGAGGACACCGTTTCTCAAAAATTCCCTCACCTGAAGTCGCTCATTAGTATGCAAGACGAGGACAGAGTAAACACACCCCAGGAGATAGGGGTGTATAAATTACAGTGCTCCTTTATTAAGCTGGCTTTATGTTTTGTTTTTGTTTTTTATTTTTTCATCCAGCAACATGTCCAGGTTATTAAATAAAGCTATAAACAGACTAAGTTAATTCTCAGCAGCAGCAGCAGCAGTCCTTGAGTTTCATGCCTACAGATTTATGAGTGCAGCAGTGACTAAGAAAAATGTCAAGGAGTGACTTTATGGAAAAGAAAGTCAGCGAGGAAAAAAAAAATTAAGTATAAGACTAAATTAAATGTAGCACTTGTGTAAATATGCTTGGTTAAACTTCCACCGCATTTCCCCTTTTGTCCCAGGAGGCTAGATAAACATGGAGGGTGTAACGCAGCTAAATTAGACGCTAAAGATTCCTCCATGTCTTGCTCAAACATCAGAGCTGGTGGGAAATACTTTCTCAGAACAATTCCACAGAAAGAAACTGATTTTGCTGCCAAATTTCAGTTCTGTTGTGACTGTAAGAGGACTCAAAGTGAGGATGTAAAGTGAGAAGTAAAAACTGTGGTCAAGAATAAAGTGCTAAAGGGTCCCCAGGGGAAATGGCATTAAAACCATCGTCTAGCATTGTATAGGTTCCCAAAATAGCTCTGACCCGTCAAGATCTTGACTCCACAAACCTCTAAAGGTGCTAGCAGCAGATCCTTCAAGTCCTGAAAGCTGCAAGGTAGAGCCTCCATGCGTTGTTTTTTACAGCTCATCCCACAGATGCTTTATCAAATTGACATTTTGGAGGCCGAGTCAACACCTTGAACTCTGTTATGTTCCTCAATCATTCCTAAAAATGTTTGCAGTGCA
>NW_007578192.1:427761-428792 GCF_000690725.1 Stegastes partitus | reverse complement strand
ACATTTTCATTTGAAGTGAAACAAGTTAAGCTGAACCCTAAAAAAAAAATGTGTTGCAGACTCAAAACCTGAAGCAAACACACACAAGCATAACACAAGAGCAGCCTAGAAATTATATTGTCGCATTGTCATTAGCAAAGTAATCCCCATGTAAATCAGGAGTGTTATGCCCCGGTCTAGGGGAACCTTTGACATAACATGAATTTTTGCTCCACACCAGTGTTTCCACTTCAGAGAAGGCCAGCAATCAAGACAAGCCGAGTATCAAAATGAGCAGTTACTTTTATTTTTACAATAAAGAGGGGGACATAGGCCAAAATAACAAACAAAACATACTCTACATAAACCCTGATTTCCCTGTTGAAAAAGACAAAGCAAATAAAACACAATAATCTTACCTACCTACCTAACAAACCAAAAACAGGAGAAAAAGGGTTTAAAAGAAAAAGGCCTCTCCCTCCTACTCTGCTCTCTAACTACAATTTTTACAGAGTCACTACAAGACTTGGAATCTGTTTCACACGATCCTGGAACAAACACGTTACTGCTGCATCCTCCTGCAGTACAGTCGCGATGTCCTGCTGGTTTTCTCTGAGGTGGCGAGGCTGGAGGTGAGGAGAATGAGTGCAGCTGGTGGGCTGCTCAAATAGTGGATGGGCCCGCCCTCTGACCAATTGCGTGGCTGGAATCAGGCGCGGCAGCAGTCGAGACAGCCAATCCAGAATCACCACCTGCTCCTAATCCATTCACTCAAAAATCACACACGCACACACTGAGGACAGAAACAGGCAGCAAAAACACAAAAGCACTAGATGACCCACAGGGTCATAACAGGAGGAAACACATAGGAGCAGCAGAATAACTTTATACCTTTTGTAGAACTTATATGTAGAACATGTTGTTTCTAACTCTTTTTAACTTTTCTTTGAGTTTGGAAATAAGTTTTTTGGGGGGGTCCAATCCCCACTTTGGGTTCGACTGCCATAAAATGTAGGTGGATACATGTCAAAGTTAATCAATCAGACATTACT
>NW_007578192.1:422590-427135 GCF_000690725.1 Stegastes partitus | reverse complement strand
CGTCACTGGCTCCAAAAATCCAAGATGTCAACCAGGAAGTAGCAAAACCCTGGCTTCATTTTCTCAGTGCAGAAACCAACAGGTGACGTCATGGTAGCTACGTCCATCTTTTATACAGTCTATGGTACAGCCAATGGTCACTAACTGAGAAATGTGGACCATCATGCATTGCATGAAAGAAAATGAGAAGATGAATAAGAGCGCGAAAACTTGTCATTAAAATGTAAGTAATCTCCCATTTGTTTTGTTAAATTTTTTTTTACCCATTTCTTAGCTACACAATACACTGTGACTTTGATGTGTTTGCACTACGCTGCCACGGCACAAATTATGACTAGTAAGCGACGTAATTAATAGCTAGTAGTAGTGTCCGTAATATTACTTTGCCAGGGTGCTCCCTACATAGTTGGTAAATGGTCTGCACTTATACAGCACTTTCATCCAAAGCACTTTAAAATGTGTTTCTCATTCACCTATTCACACACATTCATACACCAATGGTGACAGAGCTGCCATGCAAGGTGCTACCTGCCATTGAGAGCAACTTCGGGTTCAGTGTCTTGTCCAAGGACTCATCTTGGAGGATCGAACCGCCCACCTTGTGATTGGAGGACAACCGGCTCTACCACCTGAGCCACAGTCGCCCTATATCACTATATAGTGGTCCCTATATTGTGACAGGGAGTGAGTGGATGTCGGACACGACCCCAGTTCACTCCACCACTTGCTGCCAGACCTTAAAAGTTGAAACCCTGTTTTCCTGCAGGTCCCCAAGCTGTCTCCTGCCTGTTTTTTTCTGAGCCACCGCCACCTGAACCCCTCTACTTCTGCAACACACTCGCTGCCCCTATCCTGCCTCAATCCACCTTTACCTGTCACCAGCCCCACTCCAGCCTTTCGCCAGAACTCTCCACTTCCCAGATTACCCCCTTCAGTTTTGTCCCCTGTTGTGTGAGCATCCCCGTTTGGCTGAGTGGCTTAGTTTTTATTTTTTATCTTAGTATTTCTTAGGTGTTCTCCTCTGTTCTTTAGATTTTTCTTAGGTTTTTGTAGTTTTGCCCCCTTTGTGAATGCAGTCTGTTTCCCCCCTCAGTTTAGCCTCCTCCCTCTATATTGGTTTCTGTTCAGTCTGTCATTTAATAAACTCTTTTGATAAATTCACCTGCTTGTCTGTGTCCGTACCTGGGTTCCCTCATGCCCTGCCGTAACAGAAACACCAGAAATGTCCCATCAACAGCCTTCAGAGACGCCTTGACCCAGTTGTCTAGACATTAGTTCCACAGCATCTCTCACGCTGCCCATTTTTCCTGCTTCAAGAATCGACACTTTCTACATGATATATCCCACAAACTGACAGCTGCTGATAATCAATGTCACTTCAGCTGTCAGTTGCTTTATCGTTGTGGCTGATCGGCGATTGAAGTCTTATGATGAAACCAAATAAACCGTCAAAAGAGAAGTATACAAAAAACTGCATTTATTCCTATTTCTAGAAATACCCTATGCCGCTGCAGTGACCTTTTTATACTCAAACACCACCCTTCAAATCAAAATAAAACCGCAACTGGAGCCGTAATGACCGTGTATTTTATTAGTTAACCACCTTGAATCGCCCCTCGAACATGATAAAAAATACAGCATCTTTCTCCACAATTACTTGTCCGTCTACCTTCACGTTTGCCCTTTTTGTAGCATCATAAAATATTTGTAGCTGCTTGTTATTTTTTTTTTTTTCCCCCACGTCAGTCCCTCATGTCGCTATAAAAACCGAGGTGATGAAGTGTGTGAAATGTTGTGGTTTTCGTCACGGCAGCATCTTTGGCAGACGCCCTGAGGTCGTTAAAGTGTCCGACCGCATGATTTATGGAGGCAGAACGAGCCATAAGTCAACTGGGCAAAGGCCAATTAAAAATTAATAACCGATCGGGCATTAAAGATTCAGGAGTGGATGATCTGGTTGTGCTGTAAAATATCTACTTGAAAAGACACATTAATACAAATATACTAAAGAATTTATGAGCATGAAAAGACTGGATTTGCATTCAAAGAAGAATAACAATGCTTAAATCATGTGCGTTTAGTTATTTTTTAATGTCGTTTTGCCAATGGTCCTTGCATCACCAGGCTGAAAAATTCAAAGTTTACCAGCCAGATGTCTCCTCAGACAGTCAGGGACTGGGAGATAAATCACCATGAACCTTCTGCAGTACTTTTCTCAGACAGCAGTCACAGAATCTCCTATGTGACTTGTGTCCAGACAGTGGGCTCGTTCCTGCATGTTTTAGCAAACCGAAGTCCTTTTCACACCCAGATACGTAACATTGCTGCTCCGTCAGTCTGTTAAAGTTATGATATTCTGTCATTCAGATTTAAATCACTTTTCAATTAATGTTCCTCACAGTTTCACTCAGACGTGATGGTGACGGAAAGAGACTACATTTGTCAGCGAAGCACCGTAAAATATGATAATAATGTCCCAGTAAACAGAGGACTACATATAAAAACTAATAGCTGCTTAAAGACTGTCCGAATAACTAACAGCCAAGTTTCTTCATGATTTCCTAAACACTCAAACTTCTACCTATGTACGATGATAATGAAGCTACTACTTTCCCAACAATAAAATAAAAAAACATCTGATGCTGCAGAGGAAGATCTCCTACAAACAACCAGAAGCAACAAACTAAACATCAGCTCCTGTTAACATTAGTTATTAATACATTTTATTAATCTGACCTGTTACAGAGACATTTTATTTTTATGGACATTATATTTTCTAAAAGATGTGAAAATATACAGTAAAGTAAATGAGAAGTATGGTTTGTGATTTAGCTGTTTTTTTTAACCAATATTGTTGCTGAAATATGAACAATTTATTCCACCAATTAATTTCACACAACTCAATGCTCTGTGTGTCCCTGTCTGTTTACGCGACTACGTGCAGTTTTGACTTTACTAAAATTGTGTTGTACTGAAAGTAAAATGTTTCCTGAAAAAAAACTATCCAGACACGTAGCCGGCACGTTCAGATGCCGTCATATTTACAGAAAGTAGTGCATGTTTGAAAGAGATTTAACAAATGTCTGCTAAATGAACATACTCTGGTTGTATTGACTTCTTTTTAAGTATCTGGGACTTTGCATATAGAATTTTTGATATGAACTGTGTTCCTTTTACTCAATTGTGCCTGAAATGGGATTCTGTCTCGGTATCAGCAAACATGTCATGTTCCAGGTCCAGCATTTCTGCAGAAGGTTGTACCTGTTTCATGATCACACAATCCACCAGCAACAGCAGGTTGGAGACGATGATGCTAGTGTGTTAATTTCATTTATTTAATATTTTTTTCTGTGCATCCTAGTAGTTTCAGGAACTGTAACTTGATTATGCAAAACAAATCATGCTTTCACTTTCTCAAACATGAGAATTTCTTTCTTCATTTGTCTCACATTGAAGTGAAATAAATATTTTAGGACATTTGGAGAAATCACAGAGGTTTATGTACAACATTTCCCTTATTTGATCCATGCTGTTGATGTGTCCTAAAGCCTACATTGAACAGAGAAGCTCTATCAATCTTCTGCAGAGATTCCAGTTTCTGAACAAGCAATATTTAACTGTGATTTAATCTGTGTGACCCCGCAAACAATCTCTGTGGGGCCGACTGACCCAAGAGCAAGTCCTGATAGAAAACATCTTTACATCGTTTTCCTTCTCTCCTGAGTTCTCGTCTCTGTGCATCTAAACAGCTTCAAGTCATCAATAGCGAAAAGAGGACAACAGTTCATCAACTAAATATGGAGAGTGAAGAGGCGGCTCGAGTCCCAGGGTCAGAAAAAGTCCAGACAAGAACAAAAAACCTCCAGAGACTGAACCGCTTCAGCCGACATCTCCGAATCATTATGTTCTTTCATGGATTGTGAAACTCTGCTTCGCCCTGAGGGCTCACAGCACAACTCTGATATAAAGTATCTGCATTTTCTGTTTTCCACCTTTTAGTTTGAGCATCATTAATCACCCGACGTCAACCCCGAGTGCGTCTGCTGAGGATTATTCTCAGTGTGAAGTTAACCGGAGCAGGTCAGCGGGGTCAGAGGCTTCTGTTCAGATGCACAGCTCTGCCCTCGGTCACAGTCAGGCTCGGGTCGCACCGCTGAGGTGATTTATGTCCTCCATTTTTTCACCTCCCATCCTTCTTTCTGCTGCTCGGCGAGGCGTTTTCAAGCCACCATGAGGAACAGGTATTGGCCGATTATCCCCGCATGTGGGCAAACTGCTTTAAAATGTCCTCCATGCATCACACTGAGGGGTGAAAGCTGCAACCCGCTGGCACAATATAACTTAGAGTTCACTGCACACTTGCACAAACACTTCCTTTTCAGAATTGTTTGCTTTTCCAACATAAGTTCCAGAAAAAAAATAATGTCCATGGGCATTCCAGCACTGCAGCAGGACTTGTGGGTCATGTTGTCCCCACGGCGTTTGGAGGAGCTCACCGATTTTTTACTTTTTCTCGATCAGAAACATTGGAAATAGTTGCCAAAT
>NW_007578192.1:387055-421435 GCF_000690725.1 Stegastes partitus | reverse complement strand
CTGCCACCGCTAAACTCAAGAACTCCTAACAAGCAAAGAATGTTGATGCGTGTCTCGTACGTATCTCCGACGGCAGAAGCTTTCTTTGACACCCTGAGAATGTGTTGGAAGACAAAGCAAAGCAGCTGCCTCCATATTTGTTCTGAACTGTGAGCGTGATGAATCATGATCATTTGTGCTCTGTAGGACAAGTTATTTCTATGAGTCAGACACTAGAATAAGATTTGACCTGACCCACTTTTCCCACTGTAACCTTGTAACACAGTTTCTGTCGAGGCTTTGGATTCTGTTTGTCTGTTTACTGATTCGTTTTGAAATTCTGGGCTCATCTCATTTCACTACTTTCAGGGTCCTTGTCTCCTCCTGCTAGGAATTCAATCTTGGCTCTCTGTAATGCATCTCAAAGATCAAGTGGGTTTGGTGGATTAGTTATTAGCGGGGACGCACAAGTGTGTCCTCGATGGAGACTTTAAGGTGGCGACACACAGCTGGATTATGAACGTACAAACCATGTCAGGAGCAGGACTGACAAATATGTGTCTATAATATTTATCGCTCAATCAGAATATATGCCACTCTTTCCTTGGATTGCAGTTTTTTACGTGTCACGCGCCTTTTGTAGTTCACAGAATGCAGGAGTGTTAAATAAAGACTTTCTTTCGGGATCCAACCTCTGTTCATTCTTGTCTCATTTTGCCACATTGTGTATTGAATTCAAAGTAAATATAACGTACCATGAACACAGTTCTGCTCATCTGAGAAGTTTGCTGCTGAATGAGGGCAATAAAAAATTGCCTCTTCAAGTTTAAGCAACCAGCAAAGAGACAGATCAGATTTCTAGGGTTGCTTAGAAGCTTAAAACCTGCAGAACCTGATAGAGGTTCTACATACAGCTGAAACCAGAAGTTTACATACACTGTATAAAAGTACATATCAACCCCTGAACAAAAGCAGAAGACCTTGTGAAGATGCTGCTGAAGCTGGTAAGAGAGACTGTGGAAATCACGAAAAGTTTAGTTTAATGTCAGATAGTGAGGAAAAAAAAGGTTATGTGTGTTTTTATATGTATGTAAACTTATGGCTTCAACTGTACATACAGTCGTGGACAAAAGTTCACATCCACTTTATATACTCAGTCTTGAGTTTCCAATGACTCCTGTAACTCTTATCTATCTATCTATCTATCTATCTATCTATCTATCTATCNTAAAAAATTGCCTCTTCAAGTTTAACCAACTAGCAAAGAGACAGATCAGATTCTAGGGTTGCTTAGAAGCTTAAAACCTGCAGAACCTGATAGAGATTCTACATACAGTTGTGGCCTAATACGCCCCTTCATACAGCTGAAACCAGAAGTTTACATAAACTGTTTAATACTGTTTAAAAATACATATCAACCCCAGAACAAAAGCAAAAGGCCTTGTGAAGATGCTGCTGAAGCTGGTAAGAGAGACTGTGGAAATCAAGACAAGTTTAGTTTAATGTCAGATAGTGAGAAAAAAAAAGGTTATGTGTCTTTTTATAGAGTATGTAAACTTACGGCTTCAACTGTACATACAGTCGTGGACAAAAGTTCACATCCACTTTATATACTCAGTCTTGAGTTTCCAACGACTCCTGTAACTCTTATCTATCTATCTATCTATCTATCTATCTATCTATCTATCTATCTATCTATCTATCTATCTATCTATCTATCTATCTATCTATCTATCTAATCATTGAAACCCATGTGTGTCTGTCATAATAAAGCAGTCTAGCATTTTGGTTCTTTCCTTGATTTATTGTTTTCGTCAAGAAACAACAAGAAGACAATACTTGTAGCAGAAAAGAGACATAAGTTGCGTGTCTCGTAAAGGATTTTCCAGGATCCAGATGTAGCAGATGAGGCGGCCATATCCTGAACCATCTGCTTTGAAACCTGTCGCCTCTTCTGCGTCCAACACTTCTGTCTTTGGTAACTCTGCTGCTTCCTGTTTAATCAGACTTAAACCGTGCCTGTAAAAAGTATTCAACCCTCCCTTGAAAGTTTTCGCCTTTTATTGCTTTTAGTATTGATTTCTGGTCAATTTAAACAGACTTTTTGGACAAGAATTTATATGAAGGACTCTTTCATGTCAAACAGATTTCTTCAAATTTAATGTTATTTAATTAAAAATGTCATAAAGGTGACTGCATTAGTGTTCACCACCATGAAAGTGACTCACCTGATTCAACACAGGTGCAGCCGATTGGTGCTAGAAAGTAAGTGGAAAGGAGATTATCTAAGTAAAGCATCCTGTATATGTGGAAGGTCCAGTCACTGTGAATCAGCACTCCTGGATATAACTACACCGTGAAGACTAAAGAACACTCCAAGCAACTCTGTGAAAAGGTTATTAGAAAGCATTAGTGAGGGGATGGATACAAGGAAAGTCGCTGAATATCTCTTGGAGTAAAGTTGAATTCATCCCTAAGAAAAGAAAAGGAATATGGCACGTGTGCAGCTTCAAAAATTAATCAGTTAATTAAAAGTGCAAAGAAGCACAGAGCATCGGACATGGACTGCATTGCAAAATGATGACAAACGCAAAGACTCATGATTTGTGTCTAAGACCACAGCCTGTCTTTTGGTTTGAGCTTCTCATTCTTGGTTTGTGAGTCACATTCTGTCTTTGCAGAGCAGCTTTTGATTGTACAGCCGAGGTCGTCACAGCGGCGGATCTTTAGCTGTTCGTTATTCTCAAAGTTTGAGCGGTATCACAAACTGTCACGGACTGAGCCAAGGTGGAATATCAGTTTCTGTATCGTGTACAGGATTTAATTTCATGTGCAATATGTCAGATGCAATATTTGTTATTATTTGAATTTCTCAGGTGTCATATTCTGGTTCCATGTGCAATATTTTTATCATCTTGTGTGCCATTACTTATTACTTCAGCATTACTTTCTACTGTTCAATTCAAGTCTTTTTTAGTTGTTTTATTTTAGTAATGTATCGTACTTGTATCTTATTGCTTTTCTATTTTTTGATCCTGTATTTCTTATGTTGTCTTCTTTTTATCTGAGCAAAACCAGACATCTTATACCTTTAAACATACTTTTACATTTCCTCTCACCCAAAACAAGAGGCTGGCTGGACTCTATTAATATACAGCATGTGTCGTGCAGTTGACACCAGGTAGTGACCACTGCTGGAGTCAGTGAGCCCTCAGTTGTGGCTGTCAGGCACAAGTCTGCACCTTCACATATCCAACCGGGTTCCCCAGCTCTGTTTGAGGAAAACTACAGCTGTGATCGTGGCTGAACTTACAGGATGACAAAGAGTTACACTGACTGTGGCTTTAGGAATGACTCTGGTTTAAATGCAGACGGGTGTATTTATGTCACCAATGATTCCATGCAAAGACTTGGCAGTAACCAAATATGTAGTCACAGCTTTACCATCACATCAGTTCTGTGTTCACAAACAACAAGTGGATCCTGCTGAAGTTAAGTTTATCAAGTTTCACATCATCTCCAGTGTTTACTTCAGCTGGCAGTGCATTTTAACAACTTTTTATCAGAGAGAATGCAAAACTTACTACAAGATCCTGAAGAAGAGTTCAGAAGAAAAAGGCCCATGACCTTTCTCAGAGGCTCCATAGTCTTTGGTCTTTGATTCTTTACTGCTAAATGCTCCACTGTTTGTCTGTAACTGCCCGCAGGCAGGTTTTTACAGCTTTTATCTGAAAGCAACATTATAAGACCGCTGAGAGTGAAGTGAAACAGCCGGACAGCTCTCTTCTACAAGTTCATCCTTCTGTATCACTTATATTGTTTTTGCTTTTGTTTTTTTGGGGGTTTGACTTTTAATGAGCATAACTCCATGACCTGCTTACATCTATTACTATCATGGAATGTAAAACTTGTCCTCACTTTGCTTTTACATGCTGTTTTTACTGCTCGATATTCACAATTTAATCCTTGCAGTAGTAATAGTAGATGGAGGATATACAAAATACAGGGAGGGACAGATAACTCCATCTTCACAAACCTTCAGAAAACCCACTTTTCCATCGTCTACCTGAGACAATATCAATCAAACCTGAGTTATCTCTATTTTTGTAATGTCATTTCTCCTGAGTCAAATCCACTCGGCTTCAGTTTGATTGATATATTTCTCAAGCAAACAATAAAATATGTTTTCTGAAAATCTACAAAAACTGAGTTATCTGTTTTTGAAAATTAACTCTTCATATTTACTTTTCCTTCAACCAGAATCTATCAAAAGTCAAAGTTATCCCATCAGGACATCCTGCTGGTTCACTGGTTATGATATACTACTATGATCTGTGTTGCTTGTCCTCTGTCTCCTGTCCAATTAAAGTGGAATACCAAATAAATGCTAAAAACAAATCCAAAAAGCACTTGTAATTCTGTGTTTTGTGGTTAATTAAAATACTTGAATTTGTTCAGTGTTTTGAGGAATTTATGGAGTCTAGAAATAGTCGTGCAAAAGTACAATGACAGAAAAGCACTCTAATCCAATCTGATCTTTAAAGGCTTCATTTGTTTTCATTTTGATGTTTCTAGTGTATTTCATCTACGTCCATCTGGTGTAATGCGGTATGAGGAGTAAAACACATTTCTCCGACAGAAGTGAGATGAAAAAAGAAGACGCCTTTTATTTGCAGTCTCCAAAATAAATACCAGCAATAAATAGTAGATTTCAAAAGGGAAAAAATAAACTTCAACAAAAAATAGACCTTAAATTGAGCAATCTGACAGAAAATACACAAGATTTTCTTTCAATACTTCGAACAGCACTGCCTCGATCTATAGATCACCAATCTGTTATCAATACTGAATGTTCAAAATAAATAAACTATTGGCTATTGGGTGGGAAACCTCTCACTTGATCCAACAGCTGATTGGTTTAGACGTTGACTCAACAACATGACGTTCCACAGAAGCTGATTTACAGAAATTTTAATTGTATTTGTCTGATTTTGGTTTCATTCTACATGTGTGGTTGATAGTTTATCAGTCAGGGAGGCTGATAACACTCAGATTACACATAAACTACTTAGAACTTGTACTTCTAGTCTGTTATATTAATATTGAACTGATTCTTGAAGTGACATTTGAGGATTCTTAAACTAACATCTCTACAGATGTGAAGCCTTGAAAGTCTGACTTTTGACTTGTATTTCTTTCTACTATTTATCGGTGTTTTTTTTTTTATTATTTCTGTATGGACAGTTCTGCTTATGTGATTTATATGCAGCAGTGAACTGTTCAGTTGCTGATTTACATGAGAATTAATGTAAAATAGAGGTTGAACCATGACCAGAGATCACAAATTGCCTGTATAGCATTTTAATAAGCAACCGTCACACCGTATATGAAATTATACAACATTTTAATAACTCTGTTTCTGTGAACTCATGTACAGACTGAAGGAAGCAGGAGATGTCTAACCCTTAATATCCCACCTCCCTAAATACAACACAAAAGAGTTGCTTTTGTAAAAAATTATCACTTTTTTAAAGAAAAGTGTCTTTTTTTGAGATCAAACAAATAAACTTAGCTAAAACTAACATACAATCCTGCCTGTAGCTGCTGCAATTTAAGAAAAAAAAAAGAAAAAAGAAGAAAGAAAGGAAACAAAAAATGAAATTTTATGTCATTAATGTCCCACTTTCTACACATAAGATCTTACCATGCAGTGCTTCCTGTCACCATCATGTTTGTCTTGATGACTGTATAAGCAGCAGCTTTTAATATTTGTTTTCGTTTCTGCCTTTACATCATCCTCACTGGATGTTTCCTGAGACCAATTAAGCTGCTGTCTGTAAATATATATATATATACAATATGAACTCAATCCATGGTTGAGTCATTGCTAGCAGGCCTCAGGAGGAATCTGAATATCCAAACACTGGCCTTTTCTGACTCAGCAGAGGAACGTCTGTACGGTTGCCGGCGGTAACGGCTGACTGCTGCTTGACCCCGGAGCCTTCCCGTTAATCTGAGCCCAGAAGGCTTTGACATTTCTCTGACATTTACCATCCCAACGTTACCTCATGGAAGTGAAAAGGGCCTAGTTACCGGCGCTAAGCAATCAATAGCCAGTTAGTTCATCCAGCTGCAGAGGTCCAGCAAAGTGGAGGCACGTGTATAATCGCATTAGTCCAATCAGTCAGCAGCTGTATCATTATGCGATACAAATGGGACATGGCTCTGCTGTTTGGAAGGTGGAGGTTGGTACAGGTGCAGTACAGTGCACAAAAAAAAGGAAGTTCACAGGTGTTTGGAACTTTTTCCCCTTTTTTTTCCTTTCAATATTGAATCACACTCAATATAATTTCTATGACAAGAATTTACCCCAAAAAAGTCTATTTCATGTCTAACTGAGAACAGATTTCTACAAAATGACGTCAATTTATTAAAAATATAAAACTTAAAATGAATGACTGCATAAGTTTTCACCCTCTGCAAGTCACTATTTAGTAGACGCACCTTTAGGAACATTCACAGCATTAAGCCTGTGTGGATAGATCTCAGTAAGCCTTGCATATCTGGAAACTACAATGTTAACCTGTTGAAATGGAGAAGACAGGCTCGGGGAATCCAGGGTCCAGCAAGAGCTGGGGAAAGGCTGGAGCAGGGCTGCTTGCAGGTCCAGGCTGAGTGGCAGGATCAGGGCAACGAGTGTGTCAAAGTAGCAGGGGGTGGTCGCTCAGGGAAAGCAGGCAGGCAACAGCTTGGGGACCGGCAGGGAAAAAGGGTTTCAAAGTCTGTGGTCTGGCAGTGTGTGGAGGAATGAGCTGAGGTTTTTAAGGAGTTGAAGGTGATCGTAGACAGGTGAGCTGATCGCCACAGCTGTCTCCAATACCTGTAGTCAGGCACACAGGACCAGTGTGACAGGAGAGGGAGAGAGAGGGAGCCAGGCAGGGGCTGAAGCAGGGATCCTGACAGTAACTCCCTCAGAGGAGTCATAGGTGTCTTGGTGGCCTCCCTCACTCGTCTCTGTCTTGTAAGGTCATTCTGTTTTTAAGGACGGTCTGCTCTAGACAGATTTTTACATGTCATATTCCTTGAGTGTCTTAATCATGAATTTCACTGTACTCCAAAGAATATTTAGCCACGTGGAAACTTTCCTTTAACCATCCTCTGATGTGTGTTTTACAATAGCCTTGTCATAAAGTTGTTGTAGTTCCCTTTTGTCTTTATAGTGTAGTTCTATCCAGGTGTCTTGATTCATTAGTGACTGGACCTTCCTGATACAGGGGGCTTTGTATTACAATCACTGGGGCACTGTGGTGATATGGATGTGTTCACTGTGTTTTTGTATTTTCCTGCGATTGTGTTTTTCGTGTGCGGCTGGCATAGACTGTATAAAAGATGGACGTAGCTACTGTGACGTCACCCGTTGGTTTCTGCACTGAGAAAATGAAGCCAGGGTTTTGCTACTTCCTGGTTGACATCTTGGATTTTTGGAGCCAGTGACACAAAAATCGTCGGAGCAGTGATTGGTCAGACGGATTGAGAGGCAGGCCCTCTCTGCCCGCCCACATTTACCACCTTCTGCTCGCTTCATCTGTACGGTCACTGCCGACTGCCAGCCACGCCCCTTGCCCCGCAAAATTTTGACGATTTTTAAAAATTCAGTATTGATTTATTTTCAGATTGGCCGCCTGATCTCTGGATTTGACCATGAAAACTAATTTTTTTTTTAAATCCTGAGCTGGAGGAATGCAGTATTTTATGATCTGTGATCACTTCTTTTCCAATTCATTTCTATGGGAGCCAGGGCTTTTTGGAGCCAGGACTAGTGATATTGCAGGTTTTTGACATTTACGGGTTGGCTTCATTTTTCAGGGCCGGTTGCTACGTCCATCTTTTATACAGTCTATGGCGGCTGGCTGTCTTTAAGCTCCAGGCTGGGCGGGGCTGATCTGGGGGAGGACACTCCTGCTGCTCATCATCCTAATCAGCGGGCTGGATAAAGCCACCGTCTACTTGTGCTCCAGCACCAGACGATTGCCTATCCCACGAGTGGTACATTCAGGCCATTTAGTTTCTAAACTAAGTTTCTCTTTGTGTCTAACTTTCGAGCTCTCGAGAAACCGCATTTCTCCTTGTTTCTCCAGCATCTCCGCGTCCAGCCATTCGGGTTTCCCACACCAGCTTGCACGTCGACCACTCGGACCTCACCTCTCCCCTCACAAGCACCTGCACCAGACACCACCCTCGCCCCTGGGTTTTCCTGCTGCGCTCTGGACCCTGGATCCCTCACCTGCCTCCTGGTGCTCCTCTCACACCCATGGATTCCTAAATAAACCTGCTTACCATTTTAACCTGCCTCCCTCTTGTTTTGGGTCCCACATGCACGTTCCTGCGACCACCAGGCCGCGACAGGACACGTTCACTAACCTATGATGATCTTCATTTTGCTAACTGTGTGACTTTTAGCACCAACTGGCTGCACGTGTGTTAAATTAGTTAAGGGGGTGAATACTTATACAATCACTTATTTACATGTTATATTTTTAACTGACATTACTTTGTAGAAATCTGTTTTCACTTTGACATGAAAAAGTCTTTTTATGTGAATTCTTGTCAAAACAACCAAATTACATTGACAAAGATTCAATGTTGAAAAGCAATAAAAGGGGGAAACTTCCAAGGGAGGTGTATAGGTTTTTATAGACACTATAAAAAGGATCTTGAGCNTGCTCTAGACAGATTTTTATGTGTCATCTTTCTTCAGTGTCTTCATAATGAATGTCACTGTAGTCCAGAGAATATTTAGCCACGTGGAAACTTTCCTTTAACCATCCTCTGATGTGTGTTTTACAATAGCCTTGTCACAAAGTTGTTGCAGTTCCCTTTTGTCTTTGTAGTGTAGTTCTATCCAGGTGTCCTGATTCATTAGTGACTGGACCTTCCTGATGCAGGGGGTGTTGTATTACAATCACTGGGACACTGTGGTGTTAAGGACGTGTTCACTGTGTTTTTGTATTTTCCTGCGATTATGTTTTTTGTGTGCGGCTGGCTGTTTCTGAGTTTTAGGCTGGGCGGGGCTGATCTGGAGGAGGACGCACAACTGCTCAGGGTTCCTACACAAGTGGAACCTTGAGCAGTGGAATAGAAAAGTATGGAATTTGATTTTATAAATTTCCAGGTCTGGAAAAGTATGGAAAATTGAAACTATTGTATGGAAAAATATTCATGTTTCCAAGACTATGACCACTGTTCTATTTTCTAAAACATAAAATTCTGAATATTTAAAAAAAGAAATGGATCGATCTGTTTTTAAGATCCTTAGCAGCACAGCTACAATGTTTGTGTGAGAGCACACAGTAGGCTACGCATTCATATAATAGATCCATAGCTACGCGTCCCAGAAAATATTTGGGCAGATTGACAAGTTGAATGCCCGCCCTCTGCTCTTATCCTCTTCCAACCCATTGGCCCGCCCATGTGTCGTCAAGTTTCACTGCTGCTTCGACAGACAGGTGATGTCCACAAAGTTTGTGAGTGAGCTATTCAAAATTTCTTGTATGGTCGTTGACAGAGCTCACAATGGGTAAATGTAAATTCTCTGGCTCATAAATCCCAAATATAAAGACTGGTTGGATAAGGATCCTGAATGGATAAAGAAAGCTAAATGCAGACTTTGTGTGAAATCGTTTGACATCTCAAACATTGGGGAGGCGGCGGTTGTGAGTCATATGCAGGAGAAAAAACACTTTTGTCTTATCACCGCATCCTCTGCACTGAGAGTCACTGCGTTTTTGGCTAAACCCAGCATGAGACCAAGTCCGACAGGACACATTCACTAAACTATGATAATCTCTATTTTACTAACTGTGTGACTTCTAGCACCAACTGGCTGCATGTGTGTTGAATTAGTTAAGGGAGTGAATACTTATAAAATCACTTATTAACATGTTATATTTTTAACTGACATTACTTTGTAGAAATCTGTTTTCACTTTGACATGAAAAGGTCTTTTTATGTGAATTCTTGTCAAAACAACCAAATTAAATTGACAAAGATTCAATGTTGAAAAGCAATAAAAGGGGGAAACTTCCAAGGGAGGTGTATAGGTTTTTATAGACACTATAAAAAGGATCTTGAGCCACCTTTAGAGCCTCTCACAGTTTCATATCAGCAGGTTTGAGTTCAGCTTTGGCTTTTATCCCTGTCGAAAGTTTGCAGGAGTAGAAGTGGTTCTCAACTCTACTTCTAAAAAATATGGCATCTTTTTTTTTGTTTTCTCTACAAGACTCTATAAGATGTAAGACTGTACGAATGTATATGCAAATTAAAGTTTGAGTTTATATTTTTGTTCTGAATAATTTCCTGGCAAACAACCGCCAGGCATAGTGACTTCCCAGAGACCAGGCAAGCACATAAACTAAAGAATTTTCCAGTGTGTAACTCCACACTTCTGTTTGTGTACGGATAAAACAAAAAATGAGATACAGTTTGGTAATTAGTGAAGTTGTCTGAGTGTTCAGACAGAAAGCTTTATGAAAGTTGGCGTACAAATGCATCCAAAGTGGATGGATAGACCCCGGGTGGTGCTTTGCTGCGAACACTCATCTCTGCAAGTTAAAATGCTTTTAGTTGAGTGACAGATTTGCATGAATTCATAAATGATATGAGCAGAAAAGAGAGACTAGGGGGGAAATGAGTGAAAGACTTGAGCTTGTCGGAAATTTGCGAACGAGAGAAGCATTGAGAGAAAACTCAAGAGTAGGTGTTAGCTCCCATCTTCCGAGGTTGTTTGCAGCAACTGAGTCGATTTACTGGGTGGAGAGGAAACATTTCCCACCACAGCGTAAGTTTAGGTGGTAATCAGGAAGGAAAGTCTTCATCGCAGGGGCTGAAAAGATGCTTCAGGAAACAAATTCTCCCCCCCCGACAATGCAGCCAGAGCACTTCTGTCCCGTTACACAGCTCCGAAGCGGTGTCCTTTTCAAAATGCAGTGAATCAACTGTACAACAAGCTCGTCATTATCCCCTCATCACATCAGCTGAACTGTGCAGGGCTGGAGCAGCAGATAATAAGCTGCGGAGTTGCCTCTCATTCAGACTTGGAGTCCCAGTGTTCACACCGAAATGATTCATGTTCGCCACCACTTGCCCTCTGTCTCCTCCTGCAAATCAGAAGTTAAGGAGGACTAAACAATGGACCGTGAAAGGTCTTTTGGAGTCAGAGCTGACTCAAGTCTGGATAAAATTGATGTTAGCCTTCCAAATGAAAGAACTCTGGCACAAAAAAGCCAGAGGTATGCCCAGCATTTGTGAAGTTAAATTTATCATCAGCCCTCTGGTTTTGTGTCATTTGACAGATCAGTAACGGTGCTGAGAATAAAATCACAAATGGGTTTTTAAATAAGAAAATTCCACATTCAGATGACCAAACAAAGAGCTCTCTTTTCCTTTTTTGTGTACTATCCCACCACACGTGAGTATAGTTTCATAAATACTGTGTTGGGACTCGTCACTGTTCGTCTGGAAACCTATTTAAAGACTCTGTATTTCAGAGTGGCAGGTAAGCGTCGCCTCGTGATGCATTTCTAGTGACTGTCGTCGTGGTAAAGTTCCTGTTAAGACTCCAGGAGTGTGGAGATTTGTTAGAGCTTACCGAGACGTGACTGATTAAAGATGACATCCCGTCACTTAGGCTTTGATGATTTGATTCTATTTTTACACAAAGAACAAATAAGTAGGATTAACCATAAAGTCTTCCAGTCAGAGGGAGATTAAAACAAAGACGCATTCAGGAGAAAAATAATAGCTGCTTTTGTGCTATTTTAAACCACTGTCATCTAATTACTTGACAATTTGCGGCTCAATTACATCTGTTTTTTAATATAAATGTTAAATACTGTCTGTGTGGAATTAGTGTGCTGTTGTGTAAAGTAAATACTTTTAGTAATGTGCCTATGATGTTGCGCTGTGGCTTTAAGTCCAAGACAAGTTTCTGTTTTATTTTCTATCTGTCAAGCTGTGGGGGAAAGTTTTTAATATTAGGTTACCCAAAACATCTGATGAGAAGATTTCAACTTCACAGTGTTTATTAAGCTGATCTTTGTGCATTTGACATGAATATATAGATCATAATTTTTCCTTTATTTCTATTTTAGTGTGTTGCTCACACTACGTTTATGACATGTTTGTTACCTGCATAAACCCAACACTCGATATACACAGGACTTGCAACATTTATACATTATGATTACCATGTTATGAGACTGCAACTGTATGAAGCCCAAACTGTAGTAACTAATTGTGCGGACACAAAGCTCCAAGTGTTCCTGCAAAGCTCCCTATAAGTTCCATTGTATAAACATGTCAAGTTCCATCTGGGGTGCCATCTGAATGTCCTATACTGTGTCAAAACAACAACCCTTGAACTTGAATTTTGTTTTGGGGAAGAGGAAGAAGTTTCAGGTAGACAAATCTGGTGCGTTTGGCAGGTGGAGAGCAACGATTGTGTTGCTGTGGTCAAAAGAACTTGTGCATAATTAAAACACTGTGACCGGGAACATAGAAACAGCTCAGGTGGTTTGTGCCAAATGTTCCCGCCTCAGGACGTTACGCTGAAAGTCTGCCTTTACAGTTTGACCCTGGAGAACCAATTCACAGTGCAAGACCACATGAACTGAACTAACAATGAACATGTTCCTGGTACTCCTGATCAGATGCAGCTTCTCCAGTCTTGGAGACTGAAGCTGTTGTTTCTTCTCTTGATGGTAGGCACAGACTCGTCTGTCATCACCAGGGATGATCCTTAACATGAAGGTTGGATCATCTGGCTGCTGACTGACACAAAGTTTGTTTGACTTTGAGCTCCAAGGAGGAATCGGAAACGTGCAAAAAATGCATGTAACACAGGATCTAGTGTTTATTATGGGAAGTCATGCAGAAACCTGACTAATGACAGTTAGTGCTTGTGTATTTTTGCATGCAGGAGACCTTGCCATGCTCCATGCACATGCAAAAGGGCCAGTCACGGAACCACTTGATTGCCCCTGAAAGAATATACTAGTGTTAAATAACACTGGAACCTCTTGACATTTGTAGCTGGCAGAGCACAAAGCCACTTTAAATTGCTGTACAATTGATAAAGAAAGACCTCGAACCTCAAACCAGTAGAGAGCAAGTGACCCATTCAAACTGGGAGAAGAAGGGATAGAAATAAAATGTATAAATAAAGGTTAATTAAAACCCCAGAGAACATCATGGAAATGATCACATCACAGACAATAATGTCGCCCATTTATCACGCAGCTTCATGAAGCCTCCGGTCACGTGTCTGTGATCGCTGCTCATTTGATGCCTTGTTAGACGACGACCTTCACTCGTCCTCCGTTGTCTCTCCGTGACGGCAGGCAGAAACGTCCCCATGGCAACCTTTAAATCAGCGTCTCGCGGTCAATAAGTCCCATTATCTCCTCTGCTGAGGAGACGGGCCGCTTCTCCACACTGTCACTGCTGGCAAATCTCAACATCTCTGAACCGTTAGCTCGGGCCGATGCGCCGTTAAAACCACTCGTCATCATCGCCATCATCATCGCTCCACCAGCTGTGGTTGAAATGTGAAATAAACTGCGAGAAATTAAAGCCCGGAGCTCGCCTGCACCATCCGCCCCGCAGCAACGAAAGTCATTACAGCTCGGAGAATTAAAATAACAACGAGAGTCGGTTTCATGTGGAATCAGGCGACAGACTCCATCCAGTCGGCTCTGCTGCTAATCGCCAGCAGACACTGAAGGTGTGTTTGTGCTCGGCTGCTGATTTCCCCCCCGAGGAGGCGGAAATAATTCAGCTAATCCTGCAGCCTCCTCCGTCGCTGGTTCCGTGTTTATGTTGCCTGTAGGTGAAGTGCTGCACATATCCCACCACAGACTGCTTTTTATTGAAATGTGTGCTGAAGTTGCATAACTCCAGGGACGCTGACAGAGACGTTTTACTCTGACGTGACTGAGCGAGCTTAGGGAGCTTCTCTGTGTTTTAGGCTGTTTACGGTGCCATGAAAAAGTGTTTGCCTTCTTCTCAAACGGGTTCAGACCTAGAAATAGAATTTTAACTTGGAGCAAAGTCAATCTGAGGGAACACAAAGTACAGTTTCTAAATGAGAACGGTATCTTACACCTCTACTAATGTAACAAACTTCAACGATATTTGGATTCGGCTGCACCAGATACATCCAGACCTGGTTTCCGCTGGACCAATCACTTTTTTTTAACAATGTGAAACTGGTTAAACAGTCTTAGTGTCCATTAGAACACTAAACCACAATCAAAACAAATTCCAGAGGAGATAAAGAAGAAGGCAACTCAAACACATCAGTCTGGGAAGTGTTACAGAGACATATACGAGAGTTGTTTCAAAGTAATGGAGGGAATTTTCCAAAATCTCAATTTAAAAAAAAAGCCACAAAATGTCCAACGTTAACCCCCAAAAAACTACAGACCTTTTTTATTTCAGTCCCAAGTTGTTTATGACTTTTTTGTTGGAAACACATCAGCCAAAAGTGTCATCTACGGGGACGTGAGGAGGCAGAAATCACTGTCCTTGAATGGCCGTCAAATCTTATATGAAAATGTTCTACACACTGATGGGTTGGAAGTGTTTGGTTCTGAAGCATCTGGTTCAAACCCAATGCAGCATCCACATTAAGAACATCACATCATGACGAGGATTCTTTGCTTCAGGGCGGCTTGCCATAATGAAGGGAAAATGTTAATTTATCCGCCTGCGATTTGAAAATGGTGATTCAGAGCAAGTCCAGCTTTGAATGGCTCAAAAGAAACTACATTAAATTAAGGTTTTGGAGCAGCCAAGTGAAAGACTTTGAACCATATTTAGACACTCGTATTGTCTTATTCTTCATCTTCACAGGGTTTTATAGCTTGCTTTTTGTGCATGTAAAACTCTGATGGAGCTGCATCCTGATACTCAGAGGTGTGACATCACCAATCTTACGTTGCTGTCTATGTTGCAGAACATTCATAGCAGACTTTTCTACATTAAAGCGTGTAAAAAAAATCTCCTAGCAGACCTCAGAAATAAAATTAGAAACCTGTAAGTAGGAGAATATGGACTCTTGAAACCGTTCATGCTCGAAAACCATCCAGTTTGGTTAAATTAATGCAGTTTTGCATCATGAAGAGATTCAGGTTCATGTTTAAGTGTAGTGATGTTACAGGACCTCTGTGGCGAATTGTGTTTGGTGATTTGCAGTAAAATTTCTACTTTACAAATTAAGAGAAGATGTGAACTCCGGTTTCTTTTTCCAGTTTGGCTGCAGTTGTTGCTGCTAAAAGCTGCACAACAAGCTGTAAATTTCGGGTAGATTACTTCTTTTACATGTGTACTTTCTTTGGATGTCTGAAATATTTTAGTATTAGATTTTTAAAAATGAACAAAACTCATATATAGTACTTTGTAATCATCTTTTTGTTGCTCTTTTAGACTTAAAACCGATCAGACAAAGTAAGCAGCTGCAGCTCGGTGACTATTGATCAGGATCTGTGCTTCACCGTATTCAAATGCAAACTGGTGTTCTGCTGCTGGGATAAATTATCATTTTCTCTGCAAGTTACCACTCATCCAACCATCTAGGAGAATTGATTTATTATGTCAACAAGTGAAAAAAAATTTCCCTGTGTCCTATTTCAGCAAACTGATTGACTGTAAACAATATTTGTTGAACTATATCATTCTAAGAGTAAAGAAAAGTCTAAAATCTGCTAAAAACCCAACCAAAGTTGTGCCTGTACTTTCCTCTCAGCTCCACGGAAAGCAGCTAAATGACGCTGCAACAGTTTCAGTCAGCAGATGTATTTATTCATGAGGAGCTGTAATCCATTCTGCCTTGTTTGCTTACCTGCCGACATCTTTGGATTATGCTTAAATTATTAAGCTGCTCTGTGATAAATAGTGCAGGTTTAAAGGGGTAATGCATCATGCAAAGCCTAAATCAGCACCAAGCAAGTGCAAGCTGGCTGCGAGTTTTTTTTCTTTTGAGCATTAAATCAGTGTGTTTCAAAGAGTCAATGCAGCAAAAGTTTCTTTATCATTTGGAATTAATGCTAGTTTGTTTCATGCTCTCGCTGCGATTCATTGTAAGTTTTATAATCTTTTAATATTCTTTTATTGTCAAACTTTTGTCAAAGTCTGTCTTGTCTTATTTGGCTTGCTGTGTGGTGCAGGCAGGATTTTCCAACATTAAATCTGATTTTCCACCATCTGAAGGGACGTGTATCTGCATCTGTAGAACAAACTGTGATTAGCAAAAGCCTCCCGTCACGAGTTAGAATTTCTAAAACCAGAGCCAAGAGAAGGTGCAGATGTCTAGTTTCCCCTGAGACCGCTTGAAATACAACATGCTGAAAGGTTATGATGGAATTTTGGCCCAATTACAACAAAGAAATGCTGCCAGCCCCAGCCTTGATGTAAACTTTATGTAAAATTATTCAAAACATAACATTTATTTACGTTTATTTTACAGAGACAAACCAAAGCAGTTGGTGCAAAGAGTTGCATTAATAATGAGCTGCAGCAGGTTAAAGAGAATCTCCAGCCGTGAATCTCCTGCTGCTGCTCGGCTACTGTAACTACCTCGCAGAAATTAGCTTCATTTGGTCCTGATGAACTTCTAAGTAAAGTCAGTCGTCTGATGCAAACCTTGTCAAACAACCACATAACCGCACGATAGCAGACAAAACTTTTAGCATGTTAGCATGAGCCCTGCGATGGACTACCAACCTGTCCAGGGTGTCCCGTCGACCTAAGTCGGCTGGGATAGGCTCCAGCCCCCCAAACCCCCCTCGCGACCCTATAGATAATGAATGGATGGATGCTAGCATGATTTCAAAGCTAAACTATTGTGACGTTTAATGATTCATGAGCTGATGGTGCAAACTTTCATCCGCTAAGAGATCAGTGCAATTAGAAGATCTGACCAATGCAGCAGCGATCTATACATCAGTGAATGGAAATACTATGGAGCAAGATCGTGTTTTTCACATCATGGTAATTAATTCCCTCAGGACTCGTCTTAAGCAGATTAAAGCGCTATTCTCACAGGACTTGCATTACCCGGGGACCTCTAATTTTATAATAACGCAAAGTTTATCCATGATGTTAAATCTGTCATATCTTTGATTTGTTAAGCAAATTACCAACCACATTTCGCCAGAGGAAATATGGTAATTGTAGCTGTGTGTATCAGCCTCTAAGATTTTTGCGGAAGGTTTTTTTGTTTTCCCCTTTTTTTCAGCCTCTTTTCTGCTCGAAACCTAAGGAGGCCATGTTGGCAATTATATTTTAAAAGTTCGGAGCATTTTGGATGCAAATTTAGCGGTTTCATGTTGCTACACAGCATGGAGACCCATTCACAGACAGAGCAAATAGATCAAAAACAGTAAAATCTCGAAGGATGATGAGATGGATGGCATGCAGGGCACCATGCAGTCAGGAACATTTTGCTTCTTTTCAACAAGCTCAACAGTTATTATGTGGAGGCCTGTTAATATCATATCCATGGATAATGTCAGGATATTTGAGTAAAATGCAGACTTTGCTTATTCCGTGCAAATGTACCCAAAAAACCAGTCCAAATAGGGCTTAAGAAACATTTACAAAATTACCATAAATTAAATGGATTACAAAGTGGAGTCTAGTTCAAAGCACCCACTTCAAGGTACAACTTTTATTTTGTGACTTCAGAGACAATAAGATAACAATAACACACCAGGAAAATACTGCAAAAGTTGCTGTCAGTTACTAAAGTTCATTTCCTCCCACTGGCCCACCCATCCATTCATTATCTATAGACCACTTAATCCTCACTAGGGTCATGGGGGGCTGGAGTCTATCCCAGCTGACTTAGGGTGAAGGCAGGGGACACCCTGGACAGGTCACCAGTCTATCACAGGGCTACACTTAGAGACAGACAACCAAGCACACTCACATTCACACCACAATTTAGAATTGCCAATTAACCTCAACATATTTTTGGACCTTGTGGGAGGAAGTCGGAGAACCCGGAGAGAACCCACGCTGCACGGGGAGAACATGCAAACTCCACGCAGAAAGATCCTGGGTGTCCTCACCGGGACGCGAACCGGCGACCTTCTTGCTGCGAGACAACGATGCTAACCACCGCGACACCTTGCAGCCCAACCCTGAACATGTTTATAATAATAATAATAATAACAGCTTACTTAAATGTTTTAACATTGTTAAAATATAATTCAAACACTGAAACTTTAATTGCAGCGGCTCATGTCAATAATGTAAGCTCATAACTTATGTGATTCTTAAAACAAATTTTACGTTTTTAAAGTCTGTTGGTTTTTAACATACGTATTGTTAACTATTGGAGTGAGCTGTATCATTAAAAGTATAATCCTTAGCCACTGCTAAATCCAGCTTTTCAGTCAGTTGTGGGCAGTTTAAACTCCAGCTATTGAACCGTCATCTTGGGATATGTTGGTATGTTGATATGTTGATATGTTGCCAAGGATCCACCTGATGCATCCTTTGTCAGCCACATTGGAAGGAGTCTTTGTGTCGTAACAAGATGGGACAGCCTTTGTCACTCCACTGTGACGCATTCGACCTTCAAATGCAGCCACTGAACTGGGACACGGCTTAGATCTTTGCATGGAGCGCTTAGTGCTGTTTTGACAGCACAGTAAAGGCCCACTATCATCCTGATCCATCCCAACACAGTTTCTTCTTGATTTCCAGTTCTTTTGCAGATGAAACATTTCATACTTTGCATTAGTTGTTAGCTTCTACTGTCTATATGTTGTGAACAAGCAGCAACCTCCAGAGTTCAAAAGTTAAGTCAAAGATGTGATAATGAAAACTGCAGTTCCTCAAACGGCCACTTGAGGCTGCATCCAAAAGTGTGTCAATCCCTATTGACCTCCATGTTAAAATGTCCAAGTTTAGAGAAGAAATAAATAGTTTAAAGCCTGGTTAAAAAAATAGAAGAATATTTTTAGTCTCTGTAGCTTATTTCACCGTTCATGACACCTGTACATCGTGTACTTTTTCATATAAGTAGCCCATTTAGATCGTATTAAGGTTTAAAGTTAATGATAATTCAGTTCATGGCCCAGACACGTCTGCACGGCTCACCTCAGATCCTGTTATGCTTCAGGTCTTTGTTAATTTTTTAATTAGCCAGGAGGTAAGAAGGAGTCAGGCACTGCCAAGATTTTCAGAGTTCCCCTGTAGCCTGTAGTTATGGAGGGTGGGATGAATAAAATGACTGGATCAACAGTCTGCAGCTGCAGGCAGGTGAACAACAGCTTTGGTAGAACTTTCGTGATATCTGGTGTGAATTGGCCCATTCTTCTGCAGAAAACTGTTAATGTCTGCGATGTAATGATACTTAAAACCATCATTTAAGGGATAATTCCGATTTCTGGCAAGTTGTCCCAAGTGACGATTTCCAAGGCAGTTAGCAAAATATGGCTTCCAGGTGGGTAATTTCTATGTTTCCTTTTAGTCAGACTGAAAACAAACTTTTGAAATGACTCATATGGAAAAGTGTTTTTTGGAAAGCTGCATTGAGATCATGCAAGCCGCCCACATATACGCTGTTTCAGTGCGACTCTTTGTTTCCCTGAATCGCTACACTAGAGGTGAAAAGTGCAAAGTTAGCGTGACCCAACGAGATGCAATATCCACATTAATGGGAAATACAGCAGGTTGGAATAAACACTGGTGGTAAATTTGTTCCCACCACCTACAGTTTTTAGTGAAATCACACTCTAAACATTTCTGTTGAAGTTCAGATTCTGTCATTCACGCCCACGCTGTGGTTTTAACTATTTAACCTGCTGAACCCGAAAACCCACCAATGGGTTTCAAAGGCCTGTTATCTTTTAAATACTGCCAAAATGAAACCATTTATCAGAGCTCGAAACTGTTACTGTCAGATTTTTTAACTGTCCAACAGTGAACAAATCATGTGTGACTGTTGGAGAAATTAACCCAATCTAAGGTTAAAATCGCAATATTTTATCAAAATCACTTTATTACACATGTCTCATTTAAATGTTGTCAAAAATAAACCTTGTTAAAGAAAAAAATATATATAGAAATTCTTCTTAGCACAACTTGGAAGCCATTTTATACTCTGTGACCAACAGTCACATGATGAAAACTCTGTAAATGTTTGGCTGAACTGCAGGCAGTGTTCACACAGAGCAGAGGGGAGAAGGACAATAGAGACTGAGAGGAAAAATGAAACGTACTGGATCAAAAAAGTAAATGTGGCATGACTCAGAAATGGTATAGAGAGGAGCAAGTTTGTGAAAGATACGTTCAATTCAATTTTATTTGTATGGCGCAGTTTACAAAACGTCATCACACAGCGTTTAACAAAGGAAGGTATAGACCTGACACATTTAAACACAGAACCCAACAGTCCAAAGTAGCCTTTGGACTTCCTCTGACCAAGCGGTTGGCAACAGTGGGAAGGAACCCAAAAAAAACCTCAGGCAGAACCAGGCTCAGCAGGGAAGACAGCCATCTGCCTCAACCGGTTGGGTGAGAGTGGGGATGAGGGGGTTGGAAAAACAGGATAGCAGATGGAGAGCAGCAACAGAACAGAACCATAAATATGAATATAAGTTCATCATGGTGAAACATCTTTCTAGGGTTGGTGTGCAGAGCAGAGTGAAAGTTTGTAGAGGCTAAAAAATGTTTAGAGGAAATATGTATACCATGTAGTGTTTTAATTTTTTTTTTACTTTTCCTATGTTGGTAACACTTGTAGGCACTTGGGAAACTGCTGTACATGTTGATTCCATTTTTTTTTTTGTTCTGTTTTTGTAAAAACAAATAAAGAAATTCAACTTTTGTGTTTCTGTTTTATGATTTATAGAACTACAAGTGTGTCAAACTGCACAAAAGACAAGTTTGAGTTCTCTCTTCTTCTAGTTGTGGTGCTGCTGTTTCCATGGAGGTGCAGGACTTTCTGAGAGACTGAAAACTGAGCTGAGAATTCATTTTGAGTGCATGTCCCCCCAGATTATGAGTTGAAAAATATTGAAAATTTCAAGTGAATTACTCCCTAATTATAAGTTGAGAAATATCAACATTTATAAGACAACACTGAGATAATTTAAGGCATCTGCAAATGCAATTTTTATTTTAGGTAAACTTAAAACATCCTGAAAATATTTGTGTAATTTGTTACAAAATAATTTTTGAGTTTTGTGAACTTATTAGGGTTTACAGTGTGAGCCCATAGTGAGTAAAAATGTGGAGAAAAAAAAACACCCAGAAACTTGGAGTTTAGAGGGATAATGCAACAATATGCTTTCTATTTGCTGCGTGTCTTTTCTCACATGATGCTCTGAGCAGATTGTTCTGCCTGGGATCATGAAAAGGTCTATCAATAATACACCAAGTCACTTTGCATGTTGCATTTTTAGTATTCAGTGTGCTGTTTCATGCTAAGTAGCTGCGATAAACGACCCTAACCTTGACCATTTGATGTTATTTTTATGCTAAAATTACACACAGAAGGTTTAAAATGTGTAGACAAGACACAAATGTGCCCGAGGTAGGAAGCGCTATTTACATGCAATCAAACGATATCACATTAGATTGTTTCTTAAGCTCACGAGGAAGATTCTGACACACACACACACCACGCATTAGAAACCTCACAAAAAGCATTCACACACACCCAACACCAGCCACACATGCTGCAAAGTGATTTGTTTCAGTGTCCCATAATATAACGTGATTATTTTGTTGTTCCTCGCAGGCTGATGCAGAACTTGGCAAACGGTCGCTCGAAGCTTTTAGTATAAAAACGACATACCATGAGTGTGTTGGCGTCCACATGCTGTCTGCTTCCTGTGTGTGTGTGTGTGTGTGTATGAGTGAATGAGTTTTGGATGAGCCCCATTTGCGGCGCATCATTACTCCCCAGCTCTGTCCTCTGACAGGCTGATCTATAAATACGACTGGTCCAGACCGACGCCTCGCTGAGCTGCGTTTCCAGCAGCTGCAACAAACAAACGGCCGACAAATGAACAAACAAACAGCACCGTGAAATAAATCGCAAAGAAATGAGGTCTGGATGTTCTTTTTTTTTTTTTTAACTCGGCCAACGTCCGAGAGCTGTCAGTCTCAGAGATGTGTTGAGTGAAGGATTGTGAAATGAGCCTCAAAATGCAAATAAGTGGAGACGTATCGAGGCCACTCGGGCAGATTTTAATGCATTTCTGTGTTTACTGAACTCTGCTCTGTGTGTCGTCCACCTCGGCCTGCAGCTCTTCTTAATGGCAGCTGCTCGACACTGCAGCGTTTCAGTGAAAATTACAGTGTCGCGAAGATGATTTGGTCTCATCTGGCTCTTTTCTAATACCGTGCTTGACAAAAACACCACAAGCTTCTTATTTTAGCAGCGATGATCATCACTTTCACTGTTTAAAAGGGCAAATATTAACCGTGATGAAGCTGATGACTGAACAAAGTCAAACTGTGACCTGAGCTTTTTCTGTTAATCTGAGAACGACTGAATATGTGAGCGTCATGTTTTCTGTAAAAGTCAATCTGACGGGGTTCAACTTAACATTTCTGCATCATTTTCACAAATCATAAACATCTTCCCTCTGAGGTGGCAGATGTACATACGGTAGGGTGACCATATGTTGACTACAGAAAGCCAGAACACTCGGCCCAGCAATGAGATACTCAAAAGATACTTGAAGTTTACTCAAAGATGCCTTATAATATCAATATGTTTAAAGTATGCCTCCTCCAAGACAGGGCCAGGACATTTTCATGACTTTTTAAAAAATAACCCGTCAAGAACTCACTGAGCACGGAACAGGTGGACACAACTGCACAACACAATCAGGTTCGGACAGAAAAGTAGGTTTATAACCAGGCAGGGTTTGGTACTCAGGTGATCAATCAGTAAGGCAGAGGTATCCAAAGATAAGGGGCAAAAAGGCAAGGTCGAAGGCAGAAAACGAGGTCGTACACAAAACAGACTATGACTTGACAATGAAACGCTGGGAGGAGAACCGTGAAGTACAACAAACTGGCAACGAGATTTTGAGACACACAGGGTAAAGTACAAGAGGTGATGAAGGAGGATGGGAAGCAGGTGAGGAGAACAATCAGGGATCAGGTGTGAGGAGACGGGGGAAGGGCGTGCAGGAAGTGAACCTGAAACAGAGACAACAGGTTAGTGATTACAAAATAAAACAGGAAAGAGGAGATATGAAATGTGCAAACATAAAACAAAAACTTGACGGACGTGACATAACCAGGACGGCCAGGACAGGACATGAAAACAGGACATGTCCTGAGAAAACAGGAAGTTTGGTCACCCTACCATATGGCGAGCTAATCCTAGAATTCCCACAAGGAATCCCACAGCAGTAGCTTCATTAATTAGTCAAAATGATCAATTACCCCTGACCTGGAGACAGGATGGATCAGGATCTAACCTCAGACAGGTTTGAATCATTAGTTCCAGAGCGGTTGAGTCCTCAGGTCGGAGCTCCATCACTGCTCACTGAGGATATGTTGTGGTAGATGTTGAGGGAACACATTTTCTAAAACGTTTTCACAACGATAAACAGGAAGAAAGCACTCATAACAGTTTTTTTTTCTTTTTAATGATTGGGCGTTACAGTTTAACAATGTTCTCACTAAACATATTTAGAATGTCTTTAGCCATCTGACTTTTAAGAAGAACTTTCTGGGGACCTAAAGACAATGTCCCACTGAAAATATTGTTAGAACTTTGCAGAAGTTTCTCAGAATGTTTTGAGAATTAAAAAAAAATTAATTTAAAAATATAACTGGATTCTTACATTTGAAATTTAATTCTTTTTATTTATGTCTCACTAATTCCCAGCATGTGTCATCTCAAGGCCCTTAACATAGTGGTGAAGACTGATTTTTACTGGTTTTTTAAAATGTAGTATTTAGATTATTATGATTATGATTATTATCAAATGTAGAGAGAATTTAGGGTTCATTAAATCATAAATCAACTTGGCTGTTTGTTACTTGGACAGTTTGATAAGCTGCTATTTTTATGTCTTATATGTGCATCACTTCATGTGCTGTCCAGTCTTCCATGGATGACAGATATCGTACTGGCTAAATGTCTGAATGGAGTCAAGAGGAACGTTACTGAATAAAATGTCATCACTTACTGCACCTAATGAAGCAGCAACCCTACATACACCATGTGCAAGAAGCTTCATCTGTATTCCTGCTGACTGAGAGTTTCTGCTTCCCAAATCTCAATCTGGTTAAAATAAATCACCTGCGCATTTTACATACAGATGCTACATTAACTCAGTAGAGAATTCGTGAATGAATCTTGCTGTAAATGCGATAACACGGAGACTCTACAGCCCTCGCTTCTCCTCACCATCATATCCACAATCACGTCTTCCAGTTTTGCTGCTTCCTCAGTCGATTAAACCTTCAGCCGAGGGTACAAGTGGCTCCGCAGCAAACGAGACGGCGGCCGACGGAGATGAAAGAGACGAGAGCGCATCGGGCCAAGCTGCTCTTTGATCAGGAATATTCGACGGCGGCGTTGACTGAGGGTGTTGGAGACGGAGCGGATACCAACAAACGCTGACAAGAAAAGACGGGGCGGAGATTCCCCTCGTTCGCCCTCCAATCTGGATAACAAGACTTCCACGACGCCTCCAGCGGCTTGTTTACCTTCCACTTACTCAAACTGCCGGATCGATAGCCGTGTAGGGCCACAGCAGGGGGCTACGAGATGCACCGCTACGGGTTTGTGCATGAATGTTAATGTTAGAAGCACATGTAAAGTGTTGCTGAGCCAAGGAAAGACGCTCCAGTTCATCTGACACCGAGTCCAACCAGGATTAGTGCTTCCTCAAAGGGAGCATTTGGTTTGGTTTCTCTGTATGATTTTGTCAGGTTTTACACTCTTTTAAGTGCTGTGAGATGACATATGTGGTGAACTGTTGGTACATGAATACAACTGAATGGAGCTGAATATGTGAAGACCCAGCTGGATCTCAGTGTCCAGAATGTTTATGTGAAAGGTTGGATAACTGAAGATGCTCTAAAAATGTTCAGCAATAACAAGTTGTTACTCTGAGAACGTTCTTGTTTTGGTGCCATGTAGCACTGCAGAACATTGTAGGAATGTTGTATAGACTCCATAATGTGTTCCCTTGACAACATCGCCAAAACATCCTCAGAACATTGCAGAAAGATGTTGAGTGTTTACGGTGTGACAAGGAGCGTCATCCTACTGAATCAGGTCGCTACTGCTGCCATGAAGGGAAGTCTGTACCAATGTTTAGGTAAGAGACATCCACATAGATGCCAGAACCCAAAGTATTCCTGGAGACTATTTTCCAGAGCGTAGTGCTGCCTCCAACGGCTTGCCTTCATTACATAGTGCATCCTGCCTGCTAGCCGTCCAGGTAAGTAAAAAATAAAAAATAAAAGAGCTTTCGGCAATGGACAGGCATCAACAAGAACTAGCCTGCAGCTCCACAGCCTCATACACTGAGTGTTCTGACACATTTCTATTGTAGCAGCATTAAGATTTTCAGCAGTTTGAGCTACAGAAGCTTTTCTGTTCTGACCACATGGAGCAACCTTCATTTCCATGACCTCGTTCACCGGCTGTCCTTCCTTTTGGTAGAAACCGCTCCAACACACCTCAGCATCCAGTTCTGATCCAGACGTCTTGTCTTCACAGTTTTGTCAAAGTCGCTCTTTGCACCTTTTTCCTGCTTCAAGAACGGATCGTGTTCACCTGCTGCCTGTCACTTCAGCTTCCAGTGGTTTTAATGTTATGGCTGATCAGTGTTTGTAGCTTTACATTAACATCAAATACATTTTCCAAAGAAAAACTGAGATGACATGAATTTCTTCTACACTTACTCCGCGTTCATTGCGTTATCGTTTTGCAAAGAAATACCGCCTTCAATTGAATGCTGCGGCTGATCAGGGTCTATTCCTGAAGTGTGCATTTGAAAGTTAATCAAACATCAGCAGTCTGGTGATGGAGGTGGATCCAATATTGCAAAAAATGCTGCACACAAAAACACTCCGGCGGGCGCACGCATCAGAAAATTAACAGTAAACAGTAGCTAATAGGAAGCAGCGAAAAATATGAGAAGATACATTTTTAAACAGGGAAAATTAGAAAATAGAGACGTTTTTGTTTTTTTAACGGCAGCTTGATTGTATTAATTCCATACATTTTAATAAAGGAGTTTGTGTGTGTGTCTCCTTTTGAATGACATTTAACAACAACGCTGACTGTAAACTTCAATTATGGAGCTGCAATAACTTTGCGGGAAGTTTTTAATTTCGTTTCATTAGAGGGGAGCTTAAATGCAGAGACGACGCAGCGGCAAAGATCACGAAGCTAATGAAGTGCTGCTGGAAGTCTGATATGTGTGTGTAGGTGTGTGTGTGTGTGTGTGTGTGTGTGTTATCGAGGATCTGTTTGGTACATAAGGGGGCAGAAATGCTTATAGGAGGTTTTCTGCAGACTGCTGACAGAGGGCTGTTATCATCAAAATCAGGCCATAACATCCAGGAAATCACAACAAGAAAAACCTGAGAGTGAACACACACCTACACACACAAACACACACACTTCTACAAGCTACACACCAACACACGCACACACACGTCTACACACCTACGCACACACACACACACACACAGCTACGTAGAGAACCCCATCCCAGATTTCCTGCGCATGTCAGCAGGTGACAGAGTGTGGAGATGGGGGTCACAGTGGGCTCATCAACCTGACAATTTTCACCAGGTAAGCAGTTTCACACCGAATTACACAACACACACACACACACACACACACACACACACACACACACACGAGAGGAGTGTGGAGGTAAGGTGTATCAGTGTCATCAGTCTTGGGTTGCAACCAACCATTATTTTGTCTGTTTTATGTGAAATTAATCAAAATGTACAATGACAACTTACTGCAGCGCAAGATAATGACAGAAAAATGCATAATATGCATTTTTTTTCTTTGATCAACTGGTTTATATGTGTATAAAATGAAGATAAATATTCACATTTCAGAAGCTCCACCCAACACATTTGCATTCATTTAACTTGATAAAAGACTTTAGTTCATTTTTGGTCAGGATTAACCTCAGTGGGGTCGGTGGACGATAAAATATTCCTCTTGCTTCTTGTTTATAATTTTAATGTGGTCTACAGCTGTGTGATTTATATTGTTTCGCCATCAACATTGTAATTTGCTTTGGAATTGTACCCCCGTGGCAGGAGGTGCAATGTAAAGGTAGGCAAGGTAACATGAACGCATCATGTTTCAGTAGTTTTTGCTGCTTGATAGAAAAAGAAAACATGCAGCGTTCTTGTTTGCGATGGCTAATCTGCAAGATAGATCTTGCTGATAGAACATAATTTCTTCTGATTTAACTATTTTTTTTCTTTAGCGTTATTTAAAAGACACAGTTGCTTGACGTGTAGGCTCCACACGTGCACAGCAAAATGAGCAAACAACAGGAGAGAAACCCTGAAAAGGAAGATTTGGTTGCAAAGAGAAATCTGTTAAACGTAAATACTTCAGCTACAGGAAGAAAACAGGAAGAAAAACTATTTAAATCAGCACCACAAAGCTCTGTGTGACAAGTGCAAAGTCAGATCTGAAAGACGTCAAAAGCAAAAACTGTTTTGGATGCCTTTTCCAGTGTTACAGCATATAAAAAATGACTTCTTTGAGTTCAGTTTGTTCATGTTTTTCATCGTCTGTGCCGACAAATTCACCCCAATCACTCGAGAATGATTCATTTTTTACCAAACGGGCAAAAAGAAAATCACAAATGTTCTCATATCACAGTTCAAATTGCAGAAAATAAATCTTTTTTTTCCCCCAATATCACTAAACAAGACGTATTTCTACACTGTAAAATATGATTCATTGTTTAACACATAAATATGAGTTATAGGCGAATTTTACATTGTTGTTGTTACACGACTAAAAGTTATATTGATGAAAAACCAGATGATGTGGAAACTCTGGCTCCAGTTTAGTTGACTTAAGTTTGTTCAACTTTGACCTGGAGAATCTATTCCAGCTAAATTAAAGTTGTGCATTATATTGTATAGACTCTTGTCTTAGTTTAGGCTGCTTACATTTGTTAGTTAAGTAAACTGCTTTGGTAGCTGTTTGAACCCAGGAATTTATTTCAATCTAATTAAAATTAGTTGCATTTATAAAACAGACACTGTAAATGACAATAAATAAAGAAACGATGATGTCCTCAGCTGCAAATTCTCCACAGTGCACCTTGAAAACCAGCCTGTGAAAGTAATTTAGTCAGTAGATTAAACACCTGCACTCAGACGACCTAATTTATTGTTAAGTTGACACTACATTTTGTGTAGTTGAGGTGCTGTTAGCTAGAAAATCCTTCAGAAACCAGAAAAGACATGGTTAAAATACTTAAAAACTCTGTTATTCTGAACAGTGTAAACAGCACTCCATCAAATCCAACTGACTGTCATCTGAATGCTGCTCAAAAGCAAACAACTCAAAGAAATCTGTCCTTGTGTAAAACAGCTATCATGGTCATAGTTGCTAATCTGATCGGTTTGATTGATGACCTAGAAACTGAGCAGGAGCTGAAATATTCTCGTGTTTTCACATGTTTCTAAATCCTCCAGCTTTGTGGTCATTTCCAGGTTTCTCTAAAAATATGACAGATGTTTTGATGTGGACTCAGACGTCTGGCCCCTGCTGTATAAATGCAACACATCAGTGATCCACAGCTTCATGAAATATGCACCACCTGCTGTCTGGTGGCTGTTTTTTTTTCTTTCTTTTTTTTTCTGGGGAAGAAGTCCAAAGAAGAAAAAAAGATTCATAACTTTAGAGGAAGGCGAGCTGCTGGGGAGGAAAGCGAGCCAAAAGTGGAATGAAACGTCTCTTGTCCCTGTTCCAAGACGAAAAGCTCTCCAAGGTGAGGAGGGACGGAGAGGAGCTGCCAACATCTGGCTCCATTTTGGTTTCGTTTTAAATAATTCATACAAAAAGCCCGACTCACGGTCGGCCTTCCGGTTCATAAAGAAGGCGTCAGAGGAGGCTGAGTTATGGTTCTGGGTCTCTGTTCGGGATCTGCTGTTTTGTTTTCCAGGTTCTTCCCTCCTCACTCAGGGGACTGGATTCACCTGCTGGAGAGGCGATATGTATTCGGAACAATCCAAGATGGAGGCTGGTGCTTTGGAGGGAGCCGCTTTGTTCGATTTGACTGATTCTACCCTCAGGTACTTCATTATTGTGTTTATTTTTCTGTCCTCCTGCTCAATTTGACTCTGTTTGAGTAGGATTTAACTCTCTGAGCCACAAGCAGTTTTTCTGGGTGTTCCTTTTTTTGCTCCAGTTGAGTTCTTTTCACACTCTGGATTAATTTTTCACAAGAATATAGTGCTGCAGCTGTGTGGAAACACCAAACCATGTTATGTCCCGCATAACTATATCTGCAGTCATGAAAAGTGAAAAAACAAAAAGGAAAAAAAAAAAGAAAAAAGTTTAATTTCTTTAATTATTTAATTTACAAAAATGAAAAAAAAAAATGGAGACTCCACATGCTATAGATATTCAGCTCTCTGTATGTATATTTATTTAACTATTAATGATTTTACAGCTTCTACAAATTGGGCTGTTTCCACACTACTCTGCACATTAACTCTATAAAGATGTTTCACCATGTTGAATGTGTCTTACAACAACTTGCTCCTCTGTTTACTGTTCATGAACCACGCTGCATTTATTTTATTGATCAAGTGTCTTTAATTTTCCTCTCTGCTCTGTAAACACAACCTGTAGTTCATCTGATAACTCTGGATTTTTTTCATGTCACTGTTGTTCACAGCTGAGCCAATCTTGGCTTTTTGACAGCACTGAAGCGTGCAGAGTTTTTAGTGATTTTACAGAATCTGGTGCATTTTTTTTGCAATTTTTAGAGAGAGACATGTAGAATAAAGTGATTGAGATTCTATATCACAACTTTAAGCTTAGATTGGTTTAATTTTCCTGATAGAACACATGTCACAGGATATGTTCAAGAACTGCTGGAAAGTTTAACAAAAAAAAAACTTTTTTTCAGTTTTTAAACTTTTTAACCGATAAACTGTGTAATTGTGACAGTTTTTTTTACACAGTAGTGTGTGTCAAACTGGCCAAGAGGTTTTAGGGTTCAGATGGCTGATAAACTTTATGTCAACATGTGGACTTACTTTTGTTATGGCCTGAACGAGTCAAAGACATGACAGAACAGATGCGTTAGTATAAAGTCAGCAGAGCATTGATGCTACAACCCTTTGGCCTCATGTCTTAAACTCCGACATGCACAATGTCAAACCCACTGGCAGGTTTTGGGGTTAAGAGACTTTATTCTAAAAACTTCTTCAAAACTGAACAATTTGCACCAGGTCCTGTAAAATCCAAAGATTTTTGTGCTGCTCTGCACAACTGAGAAAACACGACTGACTCAAGTGTGACCAAGGGTCATGTGACAAAAATTCTGTAATTATTCTGTTGAACTGCAGGCAGTGTTCACAGACAAAGAGGGAGTTAAAACACACTGGATCAGTGAAATAAATGAAAACTGATGTTTCCATAGAGGTGCAGGACTTTATATTGCAGTGAGAAATGAGCCAATAGTGAGTAGAAATGTGACAGAAACAACGTTCTATAACTGCTCAGAGTTGAAGCACCTTTCAGTGAAAATCAAGATTTTACATTGCTGACAAGTTGCCATTATGTACTGTAGAATAGTTCTACAGTGTTTGATCAGAGACACAAGTGAGCTGCTGTCACATCTAAGACATTTAAAGTCAGGAAAGCATTAGTTTGATAGAGAAAAAATTTCAAATATGCAGCTTTAATACACAGAGAGAGTTTTTAAGGGTTTAATGAACAACCAGAGAGAAACGTTATCGTTAATCTGTACGAACTCTAGACCCTGTTTTTTAAAGAAAGAAGAAAAAGAAAAAAACTCAGATGAAGAGCTAAAAATGAGAGAAAAATATGTATTTATGAATTTATTCAGCTTTTTGTGAGCATGGTCATGAACATAACTGAAGTACTTTCAGCTTTCATTCCAATTTTCTTCTTTCTTCCAAATCTAATAAACACAAAAACACGAGTTCCAAAGAGCTCAGAGGAAACAGCAAACATGAATTTACATTGCTTATGAAACATTCTCATGCGCATTGTACACGAGCAACTTAACCTTCTGTTTGTGACTTCTTTTCAACTTTAAGTACTTTGTTTTTGCTTTGACCTTTTCTCATGTTTAGTGCAAACACTCTCCAAGGCAAAAATGCAAAAGAAATAATGCTGAGGAGCTTTTCGTGCATGGAGAGTTTCTTTAGTTGCTCCTAATGAAAGAACCAAACTGATCAAACACAGTCCACACTAAGGTGCACTGAGATCAAAATTATAGACTAAAGGAATAAAGTCACGACTGTAGTTCAACTTTGGAAATGAAAAATATTCATGAATTCTGTGTTTTTCAGTGGGGGAGGAGGCATAAATGTACTTTAGGAGTTTCTAACCAAATAATTAGGGAGATATTTTATACAGAAAGCTGTGTGCAGAGGGGATGTGGATCTGTTGTAGCTGGGAGTGTTAGACAGGCAACCTTTTTAGTTAAACAATAAACTTCAGCTGCAGTTTTTAACCACCAGCAGCAACCGAGAGTTCAGTTACACCTGCAAAGTGTCACTGAGCCACAAAACGACTACATGAGATGCAAAATGCCTCCAAAGAGACTCAAAACCACCGCAAAGAGACACAAAAATCTGAAATAGAGACAGAAAATGGCAACAGAGAGACTCAAAACAGCCACAAACCGACGCAAAATGGCCACAAAGAGGTAAAAAAAAATCCCAAAAAGAGACAAATCGCTACAAATAGAGATAAATGTTGTTGTGTCTGCCAGTCTTGCTCCCATGCCAGAGGTGTGTGGAGTATTTTTCATGCTTCTGCCCAAGGGCTCATTGTCTCAGCTCATTAAGCAGCTTTCATGGGGATGAATTGGGCACTAATTCAAGCTTGGACTGGTGCCTAACTGGTTTCCATTGTTGCAGCTTTGCATCTTTTCAGTTTGGAGCTGTGGACCTTCCAAAATACGTCTCGCGGAGCCAGATCTGTCACCGCTGCGCTGGAGAATGGTCTGGCTGCACCTCATTATCACTCAGCTATAGGGAGGGAATACACTCAGGCTTGTTTGTATGTCTTTAATTATAATTTGGGAATACTAATATTTCCTATCACAATCATCTTGTGGCACTAAGACCAGGATGCACAATTGTTTTGCATGCAGGGAGGTGAGAATTATTAAGGTACTGAGAGAATCAAACTTGCTCAAACATAATCTGCTGCAAATTTTGTCAGTATTAGTGTGGACTACTTCTAAATGGGTGTTGTCTTTTACATGCCACACTTCCTCTGACTGAAGCTGACTGGCTGTTTCTTGCTGCTTTCACAGTTTCTTTCACTGTTTTTTCACTCATTTTTTTCTACAATATAAAGTCCTGCATCACTATAGAAACAGCATAACCATGGCTCGAGGCAGAGAGCATTCAGAAATGTTTTCTGTGCAATATGACAAAGCTACAATGACAAAAAAGTGGAATTTCTTGTTTAAAAAAATGTTTAAAAACCTGGAATCAACATATATTGGAGAAAAAAAACGAATCGTTTTTCACTCGACTCTGCACATCAGCTATAGAAAAACATGCTGAATGTACTTTCCAACAACTTTGTGTTTGTTTTTGAGCCATGCTGCTTTCATTGTGTTTATGCAGAATTTATTTTCCTCTCAGTCTCTCTTTCAGCTGAATATTCACAGGATTTTCTGTCAGTCTGTCAGTCACAGCTGAATCAGACGTGACTTTTTATTTGCTCTTAAAAGTGCAGATTTTTCTGTTTTTACATGATCTGGTGAGTTTTTAATGAAACATAAATAAAATAATTATGATGAAAAATCACAATTTTAAGCTCAGATTTGATTAATGTTCCAGACGAAACCGGACATCACAAATAAGCAGTTCAAAGACCATTGGAAACTTAAAAATCAGATAACTTTTCTGTGTGTTTTTACAGTTTAAAACAGTTTACACCCTCCATACCCGCCACTGGGTTTGGGGGCTTCGGAGGGTTAAAACGCATCACCTCTTCCACACGTGGACTAACAATGAAGATTTTTTGTGGGATTGGTGCAGTATAGTTTCCGCGGTGACAACTGTGTACGTACAGCAAAATGACAATAAACTTGATTTGATTTTGATTTGATTTGATTTATAGATAAATGAAATGAAGGTAAACAGACTTGGATTGCATGCAGAAAAACAGGAGTTGCCACAACACGGGCTAGCATTAGCTACTGTAGCTACATTGTGCTAACAGGACAAACATGAAACTTTCCAAAATATTGCATTATACATCTTGTTTGTGTTTCTAATTCATCACCAACACAACAGAATTGCCCTAATGGAGGAAATCACTTAACTCTTCAAACTTCAGAGACAGGACAACTTTTTAGAGCTGACTTATTAAAGAGGCTGCCGTTAGCAACTGCGCGACCATTTAAAAAAAACATTAAAAATTGGCTTAGATGACACTTGTGCCGCCTGGAGTCGAGTCGCTGCCACTCGGCTCTGACACTTCCCCTCCCGCTGCCTCAGATTGCGATAATGGAGCCATGCTTTGCTCTAATGGCATCTCATTTTGTTTTAATCTTCAGGATAAATGCAGTTCATCATATCTCCACCTGACAGAGCTCTTAAATTGAATTACCTCGACTCTGACACTGATGTTATCCTCGGCGAGCGCAAGAGATGAGGGCGGCGGTAACATGACAGAGCCATTCTTCTCCCACACTCCCATTCAGGTCCTCCAGATGAGAATCCATTTCTTAACAATAGGATGTATTCTTTATGATGGAGACAGGAAGCTGATAGAATAATTCAATAACACAGCCGCGGCTCTTTGACTGGATTGAAGCGCGGCGCTATCTTTAGTGCCCAAGTCGTTGATTAAAAATGGAGAGGTGCCACTCAGCGGTAGCATGAAAAAAAATCCGAACCGCCTTGAATACAATAGAAGAAGAAGAGAGTAGAGAGCTGGAGGGAGGCTGGATGGATGGAGGTGGCTGCAGATTAATTGATGAATTCAGTACCATGAACTGTGTCACTCATTGTCTGAGCAACAATGAAATGTGCCCCAGACATAAATGGAATCCATTTTCCAGCCCGACAATGATTGTCTCTTCGTTATTATTACACTGATGTTTTTTTTTTTGTTTTTTTTTT
>NW_007578192.1:375275-385705 GCF_000690725.1 Stegastes partitus | reverse complement strand
CAAACGAGACATAAAGTTCTGTGACTTTTTGATGCAAAGGACACTTTGAGCAGCTTTGATAAAACATCTGACACCGTGAAAATGAATCGGTCTTTATCATAAATATGCTTATTATTTGCTCTATTGCTCATGCTAACTCTCCACCTCTGTTGTAAAGACACAAATGTCCTACAGCTTTTTAAATAAACATGACGTTAAAAGTTCATTTAGGAGTCTGATGCAGCAAAACACACAAATTTGCCACCTTCACAGCTGCCTGTGTTACGGATCTACGTCTGTCTCGCCAGCTGACTTTTATCCAACACAGATGTTGTGTTTTCTCTCAGCAGCCACTGAACCTCATCACAGGTCACGTTTGGTTTTTGGTACAGTGAGCAGCACTGAGTCTGTGAATCGGAGGCTTTGCCATATAAACAGCAGCATGTCAGGAGGCTGGAGGTCAGAGGTCAAACGATTATCGGCCGGCTTCTGACATTTAGCGTTTTTTTAAATCATCATTCTTAAAGTTGTTTCCCTATAAAATAAATAAATTAAAAAACATGTTGCTTTGACTTTGATGCAGACACTTCTTTATCCGTAGCCAACACTCTGACAGCATCACATCTCTGCACCTCATTATCATTCTGCTGTGGTGGAAAAAAATGCTGTCGCTTGTTTGTATTTCTTTTATCACAATCATATCAGGGGAGCTGAACAAAGAGTAATGCGTCAGCGTTCACCTTTAAATAGTGACGAGGGAATTGTTTTGGTGGAACATTTGCACGCAGGGAGACAATCGCCATCATTGGATTAATCATCCAAAAAGAAATCAAAATAAAATAACAGGACTGTCTTTCTGCACGATCCAACTCTCCGCAAAACTAGACATTTTCAGTGTGGTAGGTTGAAGCCTGGATGTTGTTGTTGTTGTTGTTCCCTGAAGTGAAGTTGATTTTGAAACTGGTGACACGTAGATAGTGGAAGGAGAGGAGAAAACCTGCAGTCTACTTCTACTGAGTCCGACTAGCACGCTGTGGTGTCGAGCAAAGTTCTGCCCACAGCGCTATCATGAGGAACAGCCAATTAACAGTGAAGGTTAAATGTTGAAAAATTCTCTTTTATCCAAACATGTCCAAAACATAACCAACAACGACATTTTAACAAGTTTTGAGTTCATTTTTACTGCTCTAAAGCAGCTGGATGCCACAGTTTTTATCAAACAAACTGTGCATTTCTATTTTCAGAGGCAGATTATTCCACATTTGCTGCTCTGGTGAGTGTTTGTAACAGCAGGACGATGTGTGTGGTGGTGATTCAAGATAAACCACAGTGTGTGCGTTAATGGCAATGAAGGAACTTTGCAACAGTGATGTGGTTTAATAGTTTTTGGACAATAATGGAGCATCAAACAGATAAATCAGCTTTGATACACACAAAATACTTGTCAGTGGACACAGAATATCACCAGATTTATGCTTTAATAGACACAGAGGAACATAAATATGTTTTACAGTGTGTATTTATGTGTTGATCTGCATATATTGATTTAATGTGATGCCGACCGCACAGTTAAAAACAGACAGACGCCGACGCTGCAGCTCGCAGCCAGACATCACTGTGACATCCCTCCTTTCATGCTTGCATAACAGGATTGTGTGTGATTACAGGGTTAAATGATTTTGTAATGTAGCAGACGTGGCTCCGACAGCTAAATCCACCTTGTCCTGAGCTGCCTCATCTGCAGCTCAATTAGTCGTTGATTGTGTGGCACAGAGTGTGTCCAAAATTCTTAAAATAATACACAGGAGACATTTTTTACCTTTAACCTTTTATTACAAACGTCCCACTTTCAGTACTATTTGCCTTAAAAAGTGGAAGTTTTAAAGGGCAATCTTGTGATTTCCAGTTCAGCCCGATGATGGCAGTGTTGTTACGGTGTTATAACGTCTAAGCACTCACACGATGATACAGAAGTATGTCTGTTTGGCTTCTTGCTACAACAACATGATGGTGCAGCACCTGAGCGTCAGCTTTAGTGCAGAACAGCATTTTCACAACACATCTCCAAATGTTCTCCCTCAGACACATTACAGCAGAGCTCTGCCTTAACAGCTGTGTCCAGGTTTGGAAACTGAAGCTCTTCCACTGTGAAAACTGTTGTTTCTTCTCTTGATGGTAGCCACAAACCCACCTCTGGTCACCAGCTATGAACTTGATGACTTTTTGATCAACCCTCAGATATGATCACAGACAGAGACACACCTTACGACAGTAAACAGTAATACCTTCACGACAACTTCAACAATTAACAGACCAATAAATCTTTCGACAGCTAACTTGTTCATCAGTTTTTATTATATAAACCGTGATAATTCTCTCCACTATTTCTGCATTTTAAGGCCCACAAACTTTTTGTTATTTAAAAGTCTGGTCGGGCAGAAATGTAGATTTTTGGAAACAACACTGCAGACACTCGTGTTCGCTTCCTGATTAGGTCTTATCAGTCTCTACGCGTCGTCCTCGGGTTTGTTGTCATAGTTTTCCTGAAGAAATCCTACCGGTGTTGCTGACCTTGTTGTCTGTGCAGCAGCTGTTGTGCAGTTAATGAATTCTCTGCTCTGACTTTTCGCTGTTGTTGTTCTTTCTTTGCAACTAGGCGACCAACTCCGTGCTTCATGTTTACATCGACACCCTGATCCACTGTCTACGTGAATGGTCGTGGTATTTGCATGTCAGTTAGTATGAATAAGGATTGTTTCTGAAACTGAGCTAAATCTGGACAGAGATGGTTTTTCATTCTAAAACACAGTTTTAAAATGAAAAAGTAACAGTAAATCCATCTTTCTATGCATATATCTGTTAACTTAAGCTTTGAAGATCTATAAAAGGAGCTAAAAAACACTTTGTATTTAATATTTTAAGATTTAAGGTAAATTAGTGTAATCTGAAGCCTATTATTGTCGGGTTTCTATGGTAATATTTAAATTATTCAGTTGTATTTAAAATTATATGTAAGGTTTTAACCTCAATATAATCATTAGCCAAGTAAATCTGCCAAATAAACATTACTGAAACAATATCTGATGAGAATGCAGTCGTCTGGTGTTAAATATTACACGACTTCCAGCATTTCTAACCTAATTTCACATTTAAGAAATAAAAAACACTGACTTACATGGAGGCCAATTCTCCCAGGTGGTAATAACACTCATTACTGCAACGAGAAATGAAACCTGTGATTTCTTTTTACCTTCCTGCTCTTTGCGAGCTCCACTGGAAAACTCAACGGCTCGTGTTTCACCGTACGACTCCCTCACGCCGAATGGGAGTTATAATTTTACAGCAATCGGTTCTGAAATGGGTTTTATAATAGGTGTTCAGATGTTTGAGTGGTTCCACCTCCTTCGTCTCGCGGCCAGTTGGCGACTCAAGGAAATGCATCACCGCCGGAGGTCTGGTCACTTCCACCTAAATTGCCTGAAATAAATTAATTGTGGGTAATTACTTGTGCAGCTGCTGTGTCTTCTATACCTCATTTTGGTTTGCCGGTAAGTGTCTGGAACTCACCTGGAGAAAGTACAACTTTTAGTAGGAAAAAAAATGTAGATTTTTCAGGCCATGACATAAATTGCCACAATAAAGGCAGAGTAAAAAGTTTAAATGCATCAATCCGTTTTGGTTTTTGGTGTGTAATGAATATTGCGGTTGCACGGTTACAGTTATATTAAGCAGTTACCCATAATGACCACATGCTGAAATAACTGTGGTGAGTGTAAGTGGCTGTCAGACCACAGTAATCTCTCCCGCCTACTGCTGAGGATTGTTTTCTTACGTCCTACTTTGGTCCCTGTGACAGTTTGATTATCTTCTAGTCCCCACAGGAATCCTGCAACATGCATATTCACATCCTTTATTCTACTTTAAATACAGCCAAGTAAAAATACTACATTACAGTTAAAGTTCTGCATAAAAAATCCCACATGTGAACTAAACAGCAAAATGTAAAGTATTAAAGTAAAAGTGCTGGTTTGGTCCATGTGACTGATATATTATTATGCACTGTGTAGAAATTATCTGTTTTTAACAGTTTCTGTCTTTTTTGTTTGTTTGTTTGTTTGTTTTTAGCAATCTAGAGTTATTTTACACATTTACACATTTTTAAAAAAACATTTTTTTAGATGTTAACTGTACAAAACAGGCCAAAACTGTAAATAATGTCCACCAAAAAAGCTTTTATTAAGAGTAAATTGTTCTTTTGCAATGTGTGACTGTAAAATTACTTTAAGTGTAAATCAGCAAAAATGTTGTACTTGTACAGATGTTTCCTATTGTTTTGAAGAAGAAAAAAAAACAGGATTAGGATTTGTAAAATGCTCATAGTAGTGAAAGTGTCTAGTGAAATCACTAAAAAAAGTATCATTTTTATGTTGATCATTTAAAAAAATAAATAAAAACAAGCCTAAACTGTACATGATGCTCCCATAAAAATATCTTTAATTTTACAAACAATAATTGTATTTTTTTACAGTGTGACAGTGAAATTATGCAGTTTTAATGTATTTAAATCAGCTCCAAATATCAATATATTCGACATATTTCACTTTTTTTTTTTTTAGTTTTTTTTTAAACATATGTTTTCTGACACCTTTGCTGCCAGACACTTTCTTTTTCTTTCTTTCTTTTTTTTATGCATTGTTAGATTATTAATAGTGAGGCACCAGTGTGTCAGCAGTATTTTACTCTTGGGATATAAACATATTATTTAAACTTGTGAGGTTGATTTTTAACTTCACTCTTATTTCTATACAGTAATGCACCTTAGCTAAACATCATTTTCTTTAAATGTGCTTTATAAACACTGTAAAGCAGGCAACAGATCTTATTTGTATTTGTTTCTTTTGCTGGTATCTGTCAAAAATGTTGTTTTCAAGTCAGTACAAATTGTGAACATGTCTATGCACAGCATGTATATCAGTAAATGTCATGCACCTCTGCAGCAGGAATCATTTCACACAAACAAATCTGGTGTTTTTTTTCTCAGTGTGACTACTTCAGCTGTTATCTATACGGCTTACTGATAATGTTCTCCGGTGTGTCTCCTCCTGCTCCTCAGCTGAGGGCAGGAAGCAGAGAAAGATGGGAGACGCCCCGGGGGAAATCGGCCCACATCGGCTGTGCTGACAACACGCCACCGCCGAGATTAACTCCGTGAAACGCCACCGAAAACATCCCTTCCCCGATTCCCCGCACAGGCCATTAATCTGAGACGACACGCAGGAGAGGCGGAGGGTGTGACTGAAAAATAAAGAGGCGGTGACATTTATTTCCTGAGATATTGGCACTATCATCGCCTCGCTCCCTGTCATGTTTGTTCAGAGCGTTCAGTATATGAATAGGCGATGAACTGTGCTCCAGTCTATAAATGTTTTCCATATGAGTCCTTGTTTGGGCTGTCACGGACCGTGATGCAGGAGGAACACGGTGAGTTTTATTGATGCTGTGGAGGTGAGTGGGAGGGAGCCGAGTGTAGCCGTGTAGTCCTGAAGGCAATCCAGACTCACAATCTGATTTAGCTGTTGTGAACAAGAAGACGAAGGAAGTGTTTTTGACTGGACTGCACAGATCGTTTTCTCAGTAGTTAATATGTGGGAGCGGAACAGACCTTGTCAGCTCCGTTCAGAAGATATCTGCAGGTAGTGAAAAGCCTGACGAAGCAACAAAAGGCCTCAGAAGGTGTGAAGGAATAATCTTAAATCTAAGGAGGCATCATAACTTCTGGTTGGTGGGTGGACAGAGAGGCCGACTGGCTGATGTTGTGTTGAATTCAGCAAAAAGCTGAATCAACACATGTAATTGGTAAATCAGGTTTTATCTGAACCACATTAAAGTGAACATATTGTGACAAAAGTGGCCCCTGAGTATTAATAAGTAAATGAACCCATCTATGGAGGACACACAACAGCTACAAGCCAAACTACAAATTATTTGTAGGTTGTTTTTAGTTTTTGCACCATTTTAAGATCATTGTGAATCTTTGCTGTTAAATTTCTATTTTTATAATAATCAAAAAGTTGTCAGTAATTAGTAATCATCAATAGTGTCTGACTGTACACGTCCTGAAGTTGCATACTAGAGAGATTACATGAAGTCTAGTTAGCAAGTTGAAATAATTACCTCAAAATAATGGATTAAAATGCTTAATCAGTGAACAAACTGTTGAAATAATTACTGAAGTATATTTTGACAACATAACATTTTAACATTTTATTAATGTGAAACAGTTAAATATTGTAAAATATATTGTCTCCTGGGCTGTAAGGTGGAGCAGTGGTTAGCACTGTTGCCTCACATTAAGAAGGTCACCAGTTCGCGTCCCGGTGAGGACACCCGGGATCTTTCTGCGTGGAGTTTGCATGTTCTTCCCGTTCAGCATGGGTTCTCTCCGGGTTCTCCGGCTTCCTCCCACAAGTGCCAAAAACATGTTGAGGTTAACTGGTGATTCTAAATTGTCCGTAGGTGTGAATGTGAGTGTGCTTGGTTGTCTGTCTCTAAGTGTGGCCCTGTGATAGACTGGTGACCTGTCCAGGGTGTCCCTTGCCTTCACCCTAAGTCAGCTGGGATAGACTCCAGCCCCTCATGACCCTAGTGAGGATTAAGTGGTGTATAGATAATGGATGGATGGATATTGTCTCCCTGTTTTGTTACAGCTTTCATCCAGACTGTAACCTGCATCCTACTGGAAAAGATCATGTTTTCATTGAAGTACTGGCAGCAATGGTCGCTTCTATTTTGTTGTATTTTTAGTGTCTCTATATTTATGAATGCATATGAGACTAAATCAAAAAAATCAATCAAACATTTATTTAAAGAGAGCAATGTTTGATGAATTTTAGTCTGTTTAAATAAATTGTAGAAATCAAGGAAAACGATATAAACTTTAAGGTTTTTTGTTTGTTTTAAAAGTAAAAGTATAAAAATGTCCAATCTCGGGACATCCGTGTAAAGCTATGAATATTATTCTCAGCTGCCTAAATCAAGTTGTGGTCTAACCAGTGTTTTGTGAACTGTTTTATCAATTTTTGCAGCCCACTGGAGGTCAAAGAACATCAGATTTGACAGCTTGTACCTTTATTTGTTTACAATAACACAACACTGTTAGAAGTTATTTTTTGGCCTTTGTGCCTTTTATTGATAGTGCAGTGAGAGAGAGACAGGAAAGTGGGGAGAAGAATGGGGGGAGGACGTGTGGGAAAGGGCCATGAGTGGGATTCGAACTCATGACCTCCACATCGGGACTGTAGCCCTCTACAGGACGCCAGCTCAACCAGGAGAGCTATAGGGGCGCCCCAGAATTCTGCAGTGTTTTTTACAGTAATTCATAGAAGTGTAGCCAAAAATAGCTAAAATAAATCAAACAGTTCCTACTTTAGAGGTTTTATTACAGCAGCTGTGTAGAGTCCTGTTTCTACTCTGCTACAGACGTGTTTACACGTACAGTGCACATGAGAAAGTGTTGACTAAATAAGTTGTCTTTAAATAGACTGCTAAATGTGGAGGTTGTGTTTAGTTGATGATGTCTGGAGAGTGAGGCGTGTTGTGTGTGCGTAGCCACCTGCTATAACTGTTATCATACCTTTTAAATATCCTGCATCATTCCCATACATACGGCCAGTAGGGAACTCTGCATTAGGCTGTTATTACCTCATTTACACCTCATTATTTGTGACAAGTTTTTTTTTATCGTCACTTGTTGTTAGTGCAGAGCCCTGTGGCACAGTCATATCGCATTTCACTGCTCATGCTGTGTAAGTATACGTCAAATAAGCAACTTTAAATCCAAATAGCTCTGTTGTTACTCCACATAATGGTGGTGGAGATGCAGCTTTGCACCAACAAAGAGGAACATAAAAATACATTTGGCTGTTGGAGTGGTTATTGGCGGAGTAGGTCAGAAGACTTTCACCTGGGAAATTTGAGTCTGAGTCCCATTTTGGACCCAAATTATATTTTGTAACCTAGAATTTGAAAGTTGGAAGGACATTTATTGAGCTGATAACGTCTCAACTACAGACTCACTCCATCTGCCCAAAATAAGGAACAGTGAACTAAAAGTGAAGGAGAAGCTTAAGTCATTGGCTAAAAGCAATGTTTAAAAACTTAGCTGAGAGTAAATGAGGATATACTTAGCTAAAAGTGATGGATAAACACTTAAAATTCTCACAGTGATTAAACACAAACCTTCAGATGGTTGGCTCAACGACTCCCAGAACTGAAAATGGTAAAAACAGGAATGTAAACTTGACTAAACTTTTCAATAGTTTGAATAATTAAAAATGAAAATGAACACATTTGGAACATAAAAGATGGACGTAGCCGTGAGGTCGCACATTAGTTTGTGGACTACAGTCTTAAAACCTTGAGTTTAGAATTTGGCTGTCATTATTTCGCTCTTGGACATGATGAGCAGAAGGTAGATTTGACTGAGAACTCCAAAGCTTTATGCAAGACGCACTAAAACGCACCTTGCTTTAACATCTATTTTCCTCTTAATCATACATAATTCACTAAATAAACTCAATACTGTATTGAAGGAGACGTGGCACTGGTAGTTGAGAACAAAAGTAACCCCAAAAATGTTTACTGAGCGAACAAATCCAGTGAGATCATCTGAACTCTTTTTGCAACCAGAGGAGGCAGCAAATCAAAACAGTCAGAAAATCATCACAGACAAAAGCACAAAGTGACAAAAGAAAACACAAGATCTCAGAAAATGTGCAACTTTTATCTTGTTTTTGGCCTTGCTCTTTTGCACATATTTTTGTTGTTGCCTGTCTTATCACATGTGTTCACTGTGTTAAGTTGTCTCTTTTATTACCGTTATTTACAAAATGAGCATCATGCTGTGTTGAAGGAGACGTGAAATTACTTATTGAGACCATAAAGCCATATGCAAGATGTTCACTGAGGGAACAAATCAAATGAAACGTAGGGTCATTTCCTCATAGACTTCTATATTAGCTGTATTTACTTTTGCGACCAGAGAAGTCGCCCCCTGCTGGCTGTTAGAAATAATTCAGCATTAAGACTTTGTATTCAGACCTGGAGGCGATGTCCATCTTTTATATCTCTGATGGGAACTTGAGTTCTTGGAAGTAACACTTTAAGCAGCCTCCAAAAAATTTGACAACTTTCGTTATTGACTAAACATCTACTGGCCAAATCAATTTTAACGACAACCAAGAAAGTGATGCTGAATGCAAAAGTTTTGTTGCACACACACACACACATGTTGGCAACAGCTGCAGCCTGTGCGTTATTGATGCTGGATGCTCCACGCCGCTCACTGAGCTGTTAGCCTGTTTTCTGATCAGAGACGCCTCCGGCTTCGATGGCGCGCTGCTGCTCAATTAGCCTAATGAGGGGAGCTGGTGTGATGTCAGAACGCGGCGCTGCTGCTGACCGCCACTTCATCACGCCATGTCTGATTACGCAGCGTTTTAATAAGAGCGTCTGAAGGTTCCATTATCATAACGATCCAGATCGATCAGCGGAAGCCTGCTCTCATCTCCTGATGTGCAGTTTCACCTTCCTGCGAGCCCCGCAGAGCCGCCCGGCCTTCGCTTCGCCCACAAAAAAAAAAAACCCCGAAATTAACTTCATCTCACACGCGTTGGTGTATTAAAAGAATCCATTGTCAGTGATTTATTCGTCTGCTGTACTTGTTGTGCTGAAGGGACTTCCTCAGCAGCGGGGCGTGAATATAAATGAGTTAATCAATTTCAAACAACACAGTTGGCGCGGCGACGGACAGATCCCACGCCGTTGGCCTGGAAACGGCGAGTCCAGATAAGGCTTTGGGAGAAGCTGACAGGTGTGCAGCGAGCTCTTTCGCCGTCGAGTTCCTGCCGAGGCCTCGGAGACGCCTCAAACCGCCGCCGGACAGAGTTGTGTTCAAGGAGCTTTTGTATTCCCGAGTTAAGCTGCCGGGAACAAACACACTCGGAGACACACTTTGGTAAAGCGTTTCATCGTTGCTGCATATGTGACGAGGTTACCGATGCACTCGCTGGTCGTCCCCGTGGCCTCGTCAACCCTCTCCTTGTCTGTTTTCTGTCTGTTTCTGCTGTCAGCTGTCCAATTAGGACGCATGCACTTGTTCGAGTTGGTGCTACATTATTTATTGCGCCTTGACTTGCCGTCCGACTTTCTTCTTCTTTCAGTTATTTTTAGTGACTTTATTGGTTTATTTGTGTGTTCTTGTCAATCTGGGTTAAGTTGTTTATTTGTAGATCGAGATGACGATTTCAGTCTGGATGTTTTTTCAGGGTTGTGGCCTTTTCCTGTCTGCAGCAGCTGGTTCAAGCCCATTTAAATGCATGAGTCAGTACATGAGTACATTTCTGTGCTTCTCTGCCTCTATTCTGCTCTCGGCTTCTTATATTCTCAGAGTG
>NW_007578192.1:370522-374439 GCF_000690725.1 Stegastes partitus | reverse complement strand
ATGGAATAGTCCTGTCGAAGTAAGTTTATTTGTATAACATGTTATCAGTTTGTAAAATTGATTAAAATAATGTAAAATACTTTAAAAACAAACAAATAAACCAAAAAAACAGAACAACAACCAGAACAACTTGTAAAATCTATCTTTCAACTTGAATAAATAGATGTTTAATTGACAAACTGGTTTTCTTCTACCACTAGATCAGTTGGTACAAACACTAAACTTAAAAAAGCTGCTTTTACTTTTTGTGTTGCACAGATTTAGAACATTTTAAAACACACATTTGTACCTGTAAGTCAGTTTAAAATTGTTCTTATAAAATACTTCTGTATTTGTGTTGTGAAAATGATCACATGACTTGAGAAATGTCTTAAAATTGAAATAAAAGTTAACTAATATGATGAAACCAAAACTAGATACTTGCTTACTTGATATGTAAAAGGACTGATGAGTGCAAGACCTCTCCAAAATGGTTCAAATGTACTTTCTTTTAAAATAAATCCTGTTTGTAAACAGATAATCTGATACAGGTAATGAGAAGTACAAACCAGTACATATCTGAACAACAATATGAGACAGTGTTGACAGTTTGTAGCACATTGTTTTGCTTGTTAGTTTAATTTTCCAACTTTTTATCATCTATCACATCATCTTTTTGCATAGCTGGAGTTCAGTCCTGTATTTTATCCAAACATGACCTCATTGTCAGACACGAATGGCTTTGTTAGGGATATAATGAAAGAGCGCTCGTATAATTATGATTTTAGATGAGAACATTCAGGTTATTGTTATTTAAAAAAGAAAAAAGAAAAATTATGATCTGTTGGCGTAATTATTGCAATTAAACTTTCACTGTGACGACTCGGCTATACTTTGCATACTAAAGTATCTGACAAAATAAAAGTAAATTTAGTTTGAGACACTGCGAGCCAAAAGTATTCTGACTGTAATACGACCGGTGGAGCCAGAACATATTGCAGTTAATTAGTCATTAAACTGGGAATTTGTTATTTGTCCTTGCTGAAAATTAGGTTTCATTTCTGCAATAGGATCATTAAATATATAGCTCATGTTCTGAATGTTGAAGGGAGATGTATCCTCTGCATCCTCCTTGAAAATACACCCGTGTTCATCACTTTAAAGTCCCCTGCAGGTCGACTGGGCCCTGCACCAACACCAATATGTTCACATTCAACACTTATGTCTAATTTAACAATGATCTTAGTGTGGAAACAAACAGGTAGAGGAGACTTTTGTCCATGAATGTATTCATCCAGGGCATGCCTTCCCCAGATACCTGCAATGCTCTTCTCGTTTTGCTTTCATTTCAAATTATTGACGTCATCGTTAGTCAAGACAGCTTCACAAATAAATGTTCAAACTGCTTTCAAACAAATAGCAATATGAAAATCAGTCAGATTTTTTTAACCTGATAACAGAAAGTTTGAAGGACAGAGTTGTTGTTTTGCAGGTGAAGTTAGAGGAACTTGATTCGGACAAGATGGCAAACTGTGTGACCTCAGCAGTGTACGCTGGTCTTCTTTGTGCTTTGTGAACATCTGCACTGAGCATGTGTGGTGTCCACATCTGGCAGAGAGGATGGGTGGATTTTACAGCAATGAGCTACAAATGGAAGTTCTTCATCTTTTTATTTAAACTTTAATGTATCAAGGAAATCAGTAAGTATACTACATATATTTGCATTTGTAAAATAAATTCTGAGTTAAAACAAGTTTAAAATGGATAGTGTAGTGAATCACTGTCCAGGAAATGAATTCACAACATCAGCTGTGCATGTGTTACTGGGTTATGATCTGTTTATCAGCAACATTATTGTTGCATGGATGCATAATAAAACACACCCTCTCTAAATAATAAGGGAACTACCGAAATACAGGTAGTCAAGTAACAGTTAAAACACATTTTCTTGGCTGTAAGTTGCTATAGTTTGATAAATTATCATCATACATGGACCAGATTTTCAATATTTAAATCATAAATACATTATGGTCATGTCCTAACAATATCCTAAGTTTATGTTGCTTGTAGGTGAACTTCAGTCCCTCAAATAAACCGCAGCGTCTCTTCTCCTGGTCTGTTATGAACAGCAGTCATCCAAACAGCCAAAAGTGTACCACTATCAGTCTGTGCACATCAGGTAATTAGTTTGCCATCCAATGCTCTTCACTGGCTCCGTCTTGCAACCCAAAGGAAATATTTCTGAAGGCGTCCCTGATCCTCCTGCCCTTCACGTGCTGAAGCAAGACGCCGAGAAAATGCTGAACTCCAAGCTGTAGCACTTTGCATAGCAGCTCTGCCATTACTGGTGTGGGACTGAATAGATGAATGAGAGATATTGTGAAGTGCTTAGGAACCTAAGGTTACAAAAGTTCCATAAAAGTATGGACCATTTATCTCATAAATAGTTCTGAACTATGCGCTGTTGCTGATGTTGAATATCATTTTTAATTACAGTCATTTCTTTTGTAGCTTTAAGTTGCTGGGATTGCTTTGACACCAAACATATAAAAAAAAAAAAACGAAATTCTGTTTGAACATAATAGCTGCAGGTTAATTTGGGTTTTTGACAACGGATGTGTAATAAAAATGCTGAAGGTCAATGTCTTTTATCAGCAGCTCACAGTGTTCTTTGGTTTGCATTGTTTAATAAATTGTTAAACAAATATATTACATTTAAATGTCAGACAAAACTAAAGAATTGTCGGCTTTAAAAGGCTTATCACATTAACTTTATATTGGCACATAAAAAATATATATAAATCGACTAATTTCTGCAGCTAGTTAAGCTACGTTGTTAGCATCTTTTAGCTACTGGTGGTTCCCAGCCAGGGGCGGCTACTTGTACCCCGGAGGATACTTCTGCAGTTTCTAAGGTGTAAATGTAAAGACTAGAATGACATTTTAAAATATTTGCACCTCATTATGATTAAAAAACAAAACTGCACTGCACCGTGGCATGAAAAGTAGCTAGCATAAAAGCAGGGAGATGTCAGCAATTGGCTAGCAGCAATAAATAAATGTTTTAAATAGGGAACAAAATAAAGAGCTGAAAGTGATAGATAAATAAAACTAATAAATAACTAGTTGAATGTATAATCCAGGTGAGATGTGAAAATGATGTTCATTTTTTCATAAAAGCATTAATCTTAAGTACACTTATTTAGCCATTGCCAAGAAAAATAAATAATTGCAGTAGCGGCCATTTTGCTTTCCTCGACAACCTAATTATGTGTTATAGGACAAACATAATTCATAAAAGTTGATGTTTTCAAGGTCAGTGATCACACTAATACCATGTACAACAGGTGAACAGTGAATCCTATATCACCTTCCATTCTTTCTCTTAACTCCTGAATACATTTAATTCACAGAAATCTTCTTTAATCCTTTAAGCTCTGCATGACATTCAAAGCAGAGGAAGAAAACAACTGACTTTGGTCATTAAATTGGACTGTGTGTAGAAAGCTGAAAACAAGAGACTCTAATATTATATGCAACATGTTTACAGAAGGAAGAACGAGAAGAACAGGTGGAGGGCACTGATGTGGAGACAGCTGTTTGAGAGACTCCAGCCTGCTGGAAGAGGAAGAGGATGAACATGTGTTCAGACTACTGAATTATGTGAAGATATATTTAGCATCCATTATCACTATCACTAAAATGTAGCATTTTCTTGCTGAAGGCAAGAGAGAAGGATCTGCGGACATATATTGTCTTTAGCCTGTAAACTTGGGAGCGTCTGTGTGATTTCCAGCTGCATTAGTAGACATATGGGACCTGGTGTCAACAGACTTGCTCTGCTAACAGTTGCTTACAAGCTCAGTCGTGTTTTGACGGCAGTGGTGTTGAAGAATGGGAACCTCAGCATTTAGCAGAAGGACTGACGCCTGTTTTTT
>NW_007578192.1:358441-369927 GCF_000690725.1 Stegastes partitus | reverse complement strand
ATCAATTGCTGCATTTTCAAATGTGTTGTAGGTTCATGTTGATAGATTTATGGATTAGTGGTGGAAAAAGTACTCATTTACTCGTGTAAAAGTAGCAGTACCACAGTGTAATGATCATCTGCAACAAGTAAAAGTCCTCAAAACTTTTTGCTTGTGTAAAAGTACTAAAATATGAACATCAAAATATACATGAAGTGCCAAAGGTTAAAGTAGTAAATATGCAGAGTGGTCCATTTAGAATAGTAATAGACGGTACTGGATTATAATTATTGATGCATTAATGTGTCCGTCACTTTAATGTTGCAGCTCGTAAAGGTGCAACTCATTTTGACATTTTTATACACTGCTGTTTTTGAAACCATAATGGGGCACACTAAAATTACAGAGGGCACGGGGACGTCCGGATAAACCCTTACTGTTAAACATGGATAGTCGTCTCCCTCAATATATCCTTGAAAACATAACATACTAATATACTTTGAAAACACTTGCGCTGACTACACATGCAAAACAATGCCTCCGAAGTATTGTGTCAGGCACAATACTTCATGCATCAGAAGAAACCCAGGGCCCACTGCACCAGCATATGGTCTCACAGTGGGTCTGAGGTTCTCATCCTGGTACCTAATGGCAGTCAGGGTACCTCTGGCAGCACATGGAGGGCTGTGCGGCCCTCCAAAGAAATGCCTCCCCACATCATTACTGACGCACCAAACCGCTTATACTGGAGGATGCTGCAGGCAGCAGAACGTTCTCCACGGCGTCTCCAGACTCTGTCACGTCTGTCACATGTGCTCAGTGTGAACCTGCTCTCATCCATGAAGAGCACAGGGTCCAATGGCGAATCTGCCAATCTTGGTGTTCTCTGGCAAATGCCAATCTCCCTGCATGGTGTTGGGCTGTGAGCACAAGCCCCACTGGCGGACGTCAGGCCCTCATACCACCTCATGGAGTCTGTTTCTGACAGTTTGAGCAGAAACATGCATATTAGTGGCCTGCTGGAGGTCATCCTGCAGGGCTCTGGCAGTGTTCCTCCTGGTCCTCCTGCTCCTCCTGGTCCTCCTGGTCCTCCTGCACAAAGGAGGAGGTAGCATCCTGCTGCTGGGTTGTTGCCCTCCTACAGCCCCCTCCACGTCTCCTGGTGTACTGGCCTGTCTCCTGGTATCTCCTCCATACTCCGGACACTGTGCTGAGAGACACAGCAAACCTTCTTGCCACAGCTCTCATTGATGTGCCATCCTGGATGAGCTGCACTACCTGAGCAACTTCTGTGGGTTGTAGACACGCCTCATGCTACCTCTGGGGCTGAGAGCACTGACAAAATGCAAAAGTGACCAAAACATCAACCAGAAAGGACGAGAACAGAGAAATGGTCTGTGGTCAGCACCTGCAGAACCACTCCTTTATAGGGGTTGTCCTGCTAACTGCCTCTCATTTCCACCTGTTGTCTGCTCCATCTGCACAACAGCAGGTGAAACTGATTCACAATCAGTGTTGCTTCCTAACTGGACAGGTTGATTTCACAGAAGTGTGACTGACTTGGAGTTACATTGTGTTGTTTAGGTGGTCCCTTTATTTTTTGAGCAGTGTATAAAGTAGCATCAATAATCCAGTTAAGCACAAGTGCTCAAGTAAAACTGAGTAAATATACTTATTATGTTGATATGAGCTGCTCCTCTCTGCTGCTCTGTTAACCTGCTGTGCTCACAGGTGTTTCTATACTTTGTGGCCTGTAAGACTGAGTCATTGCAGTTTGGTGTTCTGCTCTAGCTGCATGATATTTTGTGTACAAGCTGAGCACTGCATGTATTCGTGACATTTATTCATTCTGGTTTAACCAAGTCATTTTTGCCTTATTAGAGAAAACAGCGACTTTTGTCTTTTTCGATGTTTTGATGTCTTTCACGCACTTTATTAGTGTTTTTACATTGTGATCATGGTGTTTACTTTTATTTGCAAACTTGTGGTGCTCTGGCTGCTCCCTGCTGTTACACAGTACCATCACATCTCATTTGCCAAGTTGTAAACACTGTTGCTGCTGATGTACCACATCTGAGAGAAGTCATATGGGGCCTCCGGTCATTTTTGGTTTGGGAAGGGGCCATTTGGGAGGAGTAGAGCAGTAGTCTCCTGTCATTACCAATGCACTGTTGACCAGTCAGTAATAAACCCAGATCTCATCCCCACTGTTAGCTCCACACACAGTGTCCATTCTCAGCCATTTGTACTGTTCTACTGTGAGAGAAGAGCTGCAGCTTATTTCTTTATGGTTTTTTATTTGCTACCGTTAGAATAAAGAGAGATCTCCTTGAAGAGATCAGTGTGTCACAACTTCCTTTTCATAGCAACACAACACAGAAGCTCACTGATTAAAATCATTATTGATGCACCAATAATTGACAGTGCAGCTGAATGTAAAAAAGTTTGTCCTGCTCTTTAAAGTGACGTTCACAGTGCAGGTTTCTTCTGGTGGATGTTTGTTTGCTGCTTTGTTTGAGCGAGATAAGGTGTAATGCACAGACGTGTTTCCACATTTGTAGACAAAAAGGAGATATTAGCTGTAAAGCTAACGTGGGCTGCTGTTGTTCAAAGCCTCTTGTGTTGTTTCGCAGCCTGTTAGTGTCATGTCTCATAAAAAAGCCAGCCACAGTGTAGAAGCTTATGTGAGGCATAAATTAAGCAAAAGTCAAACTGTGTGCACAGCTATGTTCAGATAAATTACCAGAAGCTATAGTTGGAGGGAGGTTTCATCGTCTCCCAGAAGAGGAAAGGCTGTTTATCCAATTTGGGTGAGGCAGAGGTGCTATTTCTTTCTGTGAATTGCTCATTATATGAGGATATCTATACCTGTTTAGCGAATTGTCCTTCATCTCTGCTGACTTCTTCTGCTTTGATGATTATAAAAGACATTGAGTTTTGTGTTTTAGGAGGGAAACTGGTTTCATTTGTAAAGCCCAAGAGAGTAGACAAAGGCTTTTATCTGCATTGTAATGTTGTTTTTGACAAATGTTGTTTCATCACTGCAGTGTTATTTTGTGGTGTCTTATGGCTCCGAGCCTGTCTAGGCCTATTCATATGGGCTTCTTATTAGTTTTGCCAAATATATTCTGAAGGAAATGTAATGAAAGTAAGGCTTTAAAATGAGCTGCATAATAGACTTAAGCCCTGTTCACATGGGGCCAGTATTACCCAGGGACCTCCATTCATTTTAGTAAATGTGGGGGTCTTCTATCAACTTAATCCTGTGCAAATCTGCCATATCCATAAAGTACAAAAGTCCACCACAAATAACCTCCCTCATTGTGCCAAAACACAGATTCTGTGATTAGTCTTGGTGAATTGGGGTCGTTTTTTCCGTATTCTCGACACTTTTTGTCTGCCTCTGTCGTTCTTTCTGATTTATGGAGGCTGCGATTCTAAATGAAAGTTTGAAGAAGGTGCAAATGTAGGCAGCTCAGCTCAGAGCGAAATCACAGATGATGAGATGGATGACATGCACGGCAGCATGCAGTAAGGAACATTTCGTTGTCTTTCAACTGCCTGAACAGTTATTACGTGGAGGCGTATAAAGATCACATCCTGGATAATGTCAGTAAATTTGAATAAAACACAGAATTCGCTTATCTCATACGGATGCACTGCACAAAATATAAATGTGGGAGTCTTTTGTAAATCACAAGGTCCTCAGGTAATACAGTTCTCGTGTGAATAGGGCTTTGGACATAATGTACAACTGAAGGCATGTAATGCACCCAAACTGAAAAATTATTGGTGAAGAGGTGCAGTTCAAAGCCAAAGCTGAAATTAGGTATCAAGCAGTGAAACCAGATTTTTTAATTTTTCATTTTTCCCTGCTGTAGTAGAACTGTCGGCTATATCGGGTGGTCAAGTTAACGCAAGCACAAAAGAGCACTGATCTATTTCCAGTAACCATGGCAGTCCTCACCGCCTCCAGTCCCTAATGACGCCGAGGCAAGTGAGGATGTGCTGTTTTGGTAAATCCAGTCACTCCATCCTGAGGAGGAGGGTTGTGCCAAGTGAAATACAGCCAATGTGTACATCTAAACACACCTACACACACACACACACACACAAAGTTCCTGCAGTGAGCTCAGCAGATGTTGTGAGCAGGTGTTTTGGCCTCTGTTCCAGATGAGAAGTTTGGTCTGTAATTGGAGACCTGTGGCCACGTTGGACACACACAAATTTAGCAGAGTATCAACACCGCACCGGTTGGGCTCCGTTCACCAAATGTTGCAATATGTCTCTCTAATGAATCCATCGTGTAAATGCGTGTTCACCCCTTCGCCCTCATTAAACGCTGCTGCTGCTGCTGCTGCTGCTGCTGCAGCCTCCTCACTGAGCCATGTGATGTCAGGAATGAGAGGAAGGCTCTCTGATCCACGTTTCATAGCTGCCAACTGCTGAGAGGCCCCTCAACCATCCTCCCATCAGGCAGGGAGATCAGGGGGAAAAAATGCATGTATAATTAGGTGGAAAATGTGCAATTTACTTAAATGTAGAAAATATAAATTAAATGATGCAAGCTGTGTTTTATATACATTAAATATTAAATGAAATCTGTGTGTGTGTGTGCGCGTGACACTAGATGAACGTCGAGCTGCAGGCTTCCTATGTATTGAGTAGAGCTACTGAAAAATGGCAAGAGGATATTATTTTTAATTTGCTACTATGTGGGTGTTGTAGTGTGATGTGCTACAAGTTCTACTTAGTCTGCCTCTCCAAGGGCTACTTGGCTTTACTGAGGATAAGTGGTATCATGAAAATTTGTTATCTGAGCAGCACAAAGAGAGGAAGAATGTGTGCAGTGTATTCACACAAGTAGAAAAGTGACATTTGTGCCCTTTTGGCTAATAATGAACCATTATGTAACTATTATAAATACAGTTTTAAGGCTTTATGGGAAGGGGAGGGAAATAGTGTTCCTATTAACCTCCTGGCAGGTTTGAAAGTCATGTTTGTAAAGATCATAAAGAAACAGGGAATCAGTGTATTATTACTAATACACTGATTCCCTGTTTCTACTCATCTGCAACGTGCTGTTCTGTTTGAAAACTTGACCAAATCTAAGATAAAAAATGGGATATTTCATTCAGATTACTGTATTTTACATGTCATTTTACATGTTTCTGCACTCCTTGGTGCAACAATGAAAGTCATTAGTAACTCATCTGCGATAAACAGCTACATGTCAAAAATTCACTGATAATTGCCCGAACTGCAGAATGTGTTTTACAAAGAGCAGAGAGTAGGTAACTCTGGAAATAAAGTAAAAACACAAGTAGTACTACGCTGAACAAAAATATAAACGCCCCATGTCAAATATTGTACAAAAGGACTATTTCTCTTGATTTGTGTATAACATTTAATCCAACTTGCCGTCAGTGAGCATTACTCAGTGAGTTATTTTTTTACTCAGTGCATGGGTGGGGCATGTCCAGTGGGTGGTCAGACAAAATGAGCAACAGCTCCAGGTTCCAGTTGTATTGTACAGATGGAAGACAGCGTGTCTGGTGACATGTGGGTGAACGGTTTGCAGATGCAAATGTTATGCCCAGGGTTGCCCATGCAGGTGGTGGCATTATGGTGTGGTCAGGCATCACATACGGGCATAGAACACCATTGCACTTCATTGAAGGGAACCTTAATGCACAAAGATATCAGGACGAGATTCTCACCCCAATTGTTGTGCCGTTTGTGCGCCAGCATGACATCACCTTTCAACATGACAATGCCCGACCTCATGTTGCTCGCAACTGCATGGAATTCCTTCAAACAGAGAACACGGAAGCTCTGGACTGGCCTGCATAAGATCAGTAATTACTGAAAATATATTTTGAGTTTCTCTCTATATTGCGTAACCCAAATGTTCATAAAACTCTTATATTTGACATTAGGGCGTTTATATTTTTGTTCAGTGTATTTCTAAATTGTGTAGCCTGACCACCATTTTGTCCAGTGTTGGTAACACCTGTGGGCACTTGGACAAATGTTGTACAGGTTAACTCCTGTTTTTTGTGCAGTTTTTATAAAATGAACAGTCCAATAAATTAACTTTTGTTGGTTCTTTTTTATGATTTATGGCATTTCTTTCTACTGCACATTGAATAAAAATGTGACAGGAGCTAAAAACCCCAGAAACTGCTTCAGGTTCAGAGGATTAATAAAAAAAGATTTTTTTAAATAGATACGTTTTTAGAAGAGATTTAATGCCGACTCATTTATTCTGGGCTGCACTGATGGTTTAATGGTACGTGTCTGGAGAATCTGTTATTTCTACACTTCCTATTAATTGTCTATGTAAGCAGCCGTCGGATGCATTCTGGTCGCGCTGTGTTGCATTTCCAGAACTGGAGCGTCACATTGGCTGCTCCTCGTTTGCATAAAGTTAAGGTCGAGGCTACTTTATGCAAATCGGGGGCGTCAAGTGTGACTCACTGCCTCTCGAAACTCCTGAAAATACTTTTAACTGTTGTCCATCTAAAATGAAGACAGTCAGCGCGGCTGCACGGCTTATTTCTCGCCTCAGACTTTTTCTGAAACGCTCTGGTCACATCCAAAAGTACCACTCTGACACATATTACAAGAGGTAAAGGGCTGTTATGATTTATTTCAGTGAAGCTTTTTTCCTGTTATGTATATTTTGTCTCTTTGGGTCATTCTAACTTTGCACTTTCTACTTTTTGTTGTTGAGATTCAGGGAAACGGTGTGAATTGGTGCAAAAAGTCCAAACTTCTTTCAACTTTCTAAAAACATTACATTTATCGGAATCATTTGGAACATTAGTTTTCAGCCTGACTAAAAGGAAACAGAAATTACCCACCTGGAACAAACATTTTGCTAACTGCACAGGGATTTCTGTGTGTGTCTGACTCTGTGGAAACCCAGCAGTTTAATTTAATGGTGGATCACCCTGTGGACCATTATGAGGACAGTCACAGGTCATTTCAGTTTGATGGTCGCTCGTATTTATTTGAACTAAGTACAAGTAAGAAAACAACAGGAGACTAGTAAACTAGGAAGGAGAAGCTTTCTGATGCATGCATTGTGTGAGCATCTTTTTGACACCAGCTGCCTCTTTTTGTCAATGAGATCATCATTTTTGTTTGTGGAAATAATTAACTGTGCAGCTAAATTAGCCGTGAGGTTGGACGAAGCTGATGTGAAGGCATATTGATGTGATTAACGATGTGGAACGTTGGTCACGTCGTTGTTTGTTCAAAAGTGGAAAAACACAAATATCTTACCTAATTTCATGTGGCTACTGAGATAACGAAGCACACCACTCAATAAATTATTACAAACGTATAAGAGAATCAGATCTGCGCAGCTGTATCGACCACACATTCATCTCTTTATACTAACAGCAGAGACTTGACCCTTCTGGCAGTAAACTAATTAGCTCTGTGTTTCTAAATGACATGCACTCAATTAAAGTTATACCCAAATCATCCCACAAGCTTACGTTGCTTTTAAATTCTGTCACGAAGCAATTTATTAAACTGTAGATGTCAACTGAGAAATTATGCATATTGATCAAATTAACTTTGAACGGTCAACAGAGGGAAAACAACTTCTTGCTCTAATTAGATATATTGAATTCCTCGGTTTCGCTTTTCATCTGAAGACGTCAGCGCCACAGAGGCCGTTTGACCCTTTTAATTGCAGCGCAGTCTTTTTTTTCCCTCTTTATTTAAACTCACTTCTCAGAAATTCCACCTCATTAAATATATAATACACTATACTTGCTCACTTTATTCAGTATGGGGAAAAAAAATGTGTTGGGTAGAAATACATTTATATACATTTTATATATCATTTTTTGTTTTATAAACTATATAATTAAAATTAAAAGCTTCAACCTCATAATTTTGTCCTTCCTTCGACCACAGACTTGCTTGGTTGTGCCCGCATTTGGTCAGATTATAATACATGAATGTATTAACACAATAAACCACAAAACCATATTAACTAGAGTTTTTTTTTTTTTTTTTAAGGCAGCTGCTGGGATCTGCTAAGCTACAAACCATTTGCAGGAGCTTTTTTTTTTTTTAAACGTCATAAACGCATTGAGCTGCTTCCTTATTTAATTATGTGGAAGCTGTATAACCACTAATAGGGGAAAATTTATGGCATCTCAAACTGATACCAGGTTCCAAGATAAATTAAAAGTTAAAATTAAACTAATTCAGTGCTCGACAGCTGAATAGCTCTGCACTGAAATAAGAAACATTACTGAATAATACTATTCCAAAGTGTAGAGGAGGTCACTTTTGCTACTAGAAGTTTTGTGTTGGTGAGCAGAGAGCATTTTGTGGGTTTAGCCACCATGACACAGACTTCTGCGACGCTTAATGATCCCCAGTCAGAGCTCATGTGTTGCAGACGAGCCAGGATGAACAAGGACAGCTTCCCTATATCCCAGTAGTAAATGCAACAGAGCCACTTTTGTGCCTGATTTAATGTGCTTGTTGACTAAAACAGCAATATCAGCACAAGACTAATGTCCACTGTGCTCACTTTGTGTTATTGATTTATCTATTTTGATTGGTAATGCTACTTAATATTGATTTTGGACATTATTTAAATTCTGCATCGTTAATATCCTGTTACAATTTGTGTTCTCCCTTTACAACACCTGTGAGACAGCGGATGTAACCAAGGGTCGGGCTTCATGCAGATATTGATCAGTTGAAATATGTTTTGATCAGCCCCGATCTTTGAGATCAGACTGAGACACTCCTACTTTTTGGTTCTCTCTTGTAGTTACTGCAGATTTAAAAGGATGCTCTTCTGGAAATTACACATTTCTTTTGTCTTTGTAGGACACCCTAAACTCCTCAGAGACCCAGTAGTCAATAAAGCTCAGACAGGACAATATAACCCAAGAGTAAAGATGGTAGATACATCATTGTTTCCCTTCTGTGGGCCTAATCATGATAGAGACGAAGCGCTATCCTCTCCTTTATTGAGCTCATGGAGAGGAGAAGAAAGAGAGGGGAGCGGTTATTGCCATTGATCTGAGGAGGGTGACTACTCCTCTGGGCCGCTGGTGGGAGTCGTTTTTTGTTGGAACCACATCGATCCTGCCTCGACTCTGACACTAATAATTGGCCTGTGCCCGCCTCGGCCCTCCGATGGCTTCATCACCTGCTCCGGTCCGACGCTGAGCGCCGGCCACAGCTCCTGTCGGCCGGCCCCGGACCAACAGGCCACCTGGATAAAGTCATCAGAGTGTCAGGGGTGGAAATATATGAGCTCAAAGCTGCAGAAAATGTTTCTTTCTTGGCGATGCTCTATTTTTTGTGAGCTATGACTACAGAGTGTGGGATTGAAGTGCACTTGTTAGTACCTGCCCTGAGAGGATAACATGATTGATTGAAGATCAACAAAACAATGGCAGTTTTCATTGTCAATTGTAACCAAATCTCCATCCCAATAATAACTCATCAAATGACAATGTGAAAGCATGGTGAAAGGCAGCTCTGGTATTGACTAGCCTACAGATGTTATCCGCTGAATCTGCAGCTATGCTCAGCTTTATGGAGCTTGATATTGAATTTCAGGTTAGTGTTTATTGTCCATCTCATAGTGTCATAACAAACAACAGAGAGAGGCAGTTATTCACCGTTCAGACTGATACAGTGAGGTGGGTTAACGCCAGGATCTGTTTGGGTCGACCCTCGTCAGCTGGCTTGATCAGAGTTGAAGACTCTGCTGGTATATTCCTGCACGGATGGTTTCCTTGATGAGGGTTACCATTCAGCAATCTTGTTCTGTGAGGAAAGCAATAGATCTGGTAATGTTTTAAGAGAGCTAAAAAGTTGGCATAGCGAGGAGGTTGTGGTAGATTGATGGGTTAACACAGCATTGGACTTTAACATGAGGGACTGCTGATAGTTTTCCATTTCAAACCGACCATTGACCTTGACTGTGTATTTATTATTGCAAGTAATATTGTAAATATGACAAGGAAGGTCTGAAGTTTCACCCAAATCCTGATCTTTTCATAAATATAACCATGTTGGTTTTTGTGCCTAACCTAACCAGAGACAAAAAATATCTGCACTACATCACCCACCTGTGGGCTGCAGACAGCATAGTGGGACAAACTACCTGTATGGTTGGAGTACACGTTTATACATGGGTAGCACAAAAACATAAATCCTACATTGTTAACTATAACTGCTTTATTCATTCCTCAGAGTTCAAACTATGTCCCCCTTAATTGTAGACCAGTGGGCAGTGACCAAAATGCTGTTTAGAATGATTAATCCAATATAAATATGTTCACTGCAGATTAAATGTGTATCACTAGATTTGTGTCATACATCCACTGTCCACGTCAAAGAGTGGTATTAGAGACTAGCTGGTAAACATTGTGAGCATTTAGCAGCTAAACAGTCACAAATGTTTCTCTCAGGAGTTCATAGAGGCGTAAAGATTGGACTTAAAGCCAACACACACACAACCAGAGCTCCAAATTACAGATTGCGTGACTCCATAAATGGTGGATGAGCATTTGCTCATCATATCAATTTGTCGGTGTTGTTTCTTTTCCCCACAAGTGGTAAAAAATAATCGGTTGTTGAAAGGTTTCTGAAACAAGCTTTTCAAAAAGACATGTTTTATCAGTAAAAGTTCTCTGTATGTTCCAAACTTGCCAAAACAGTCAGTACCAAAAAGCAGGCTGTGACCTTGAGAGCAACACAACATGATTGATCCAAAAATATAAAAAATCTAATGAGTGGACTGTCATCACATTTAATGCGTTTAACCCCTTTTCATTTTGGACACTGTGATGTCTAAAGCAATAAACCCTTCACATGTTTACAACCTTTCTTCTTGTGGAAGCCCTCGGGACAAAATCCAGCTCCTCTCCTCATAAACAGGTGTAATGAATTCTGCGACATGTAGGGCCTATTAACAGGGCTGTAAAGCGTCACTGTTTTTTAATATAGAAATCTAGCTGATATTTCTATTACTCTGGGGGGGATAAAAAAAAATAAAAGAATCGTTTTATTTCTTACATAACCATCATGACTCAAACGAGCACATATAATGACCTGACCATGAAACAAGGGCAAAGGAACAGCTGTAGTAGGTGTGATTCACTGAGGAGTGGCGACATGTTGTGTGTCTTTATGAGAGGAGTTTTATAGCAGGAGAAAAGAAGTGGCTGCTGTTATGACTGGTGTGGGAGGTTTATTCCACCACCGGAGAGGCAGGCCGGGGTCCGTGTGGAGCAATATGCAGGTCGTTTATACAGTGGAGTTAAATCATCTTCACACCTGCAGTTCATTTCCTTTTTGTCTGCAGTGGAAATGCTGTTTTTGCTCAGCAGATTTGATGTGTTTTTAGTTTCACAGAGACATTTCCTCAGTCTTAGCTTATGAGACCTTTTGAGAGCTCCCTTACATCCATCCATCCATTATCTATACTCCGCTTAATCCTCATTAGGGTC
>NW_007578192.1:292244-357592 GCF_000690725.1 Stegastes partitus | reverse complement strand
CTGAAATGCTGTGAAGGGAGGATTGAACCTTTAACTCCTCCAGCTAAGTTTGGTGCAGCTCATAAATGTTTCACTTTTTGAATTCAAACAACATTATAATCTACCCAACGACTACATCTGCACCACTAAGTAATTGGGGAAACAATTATTAGTAGGCAAGCTACAAAACTTTTCAGAGCAACATTTCAAGTCTTGCGTCATGTTTGGTACTCAAAAGATCTTTTGATGAATTCATGAATTTGCATATTGTACTTGAGCCGCAGGGCTCGCCCTAGGGTTAGCTGGAAATTTTCCTGCAGCAGTGAGTAATAGAAGGTGAAGGAGTTACTCAGAAGGCCAAGCACGGGTCACAATAATTAATTTGTAATTCACATAGATGGAAAAGGAGAGGTGCGCTTTAGATTTGCACAAAGATAATCTACGAAGCGCATGCAAACCAAGAGAACAGAACAAAACTAAAAGGCTGCCAGACACTTTAAAAAAAAAAAAAAAAGATGACATTCAACAACTGTTTTCTGGTTTAGCGAGCATTGCGGTGGAATTGGTAGGCCTTTCTCTGGCAGGAGATGATTATCACAGTTGTTTTTGCAGATACTGAAAATGAGGAAATGCTTGACTTCAGTTTCTTTTTTGCTCTGTCTTTTGTGAAAGGAAACTGTAGAGAGAGAGCCCATTATTCAAGCAACACATCTACCAAAGACAATTCAATTTCCAGCCTTTTGTAATAAATGTCAGAGCAGGAAACAGCTGACGGAGAACTGCTTTATCTGGGTTTGTACCAAAGTGAAGAAGGTGTGTGTGAGTGTGTAGATGTTTTATTCATGTTACGGAGACTTGCCTCACATTTACAGACAGAAAACTGATCTTCACATGTTTCATCTTTAAATTCTAGTTGATAAAATGGTCTCGGCTCAAGGTTTATTCAGTAGCTGCTCTGCAGGTTATTGATCACATCAAACGATCTTCATAAACAGGTCGGAGTTTGGACTGTAAATGTCATCGAGCTGTAGATGTTGAAATCTACAATTTAGGTGGAGTAATATGTGTTCAGGTAGAATTTATGGCTTGACCAATAAGGACAAACAAAGCTAATGAAGCAAGAGTGTTCATGATTAATGGACATATTTGGATGTAGCTTTGTTTTAGCTTGGTCAAATCAGAACACACAGGCATGATAAAAAATACTCTTGGGACCATTTCTTACCTGAAAGACTCAAAGATGGTCCACGATGTCTTTGTAAATGCTCGTTGTTGCATTGATGTAAAGACTGACAGTGACTCAAGACTTAATATTTTCAGTATGTTTTAACCTGAAAATATATTGAATTTGTCATAATTTTTTTCCCCTAAAGTTGTCCAATCTCACTCCTAAAAACGCAGGCCTTCTGATATAACACTACAATTTATAGAGGTTCCCAAAAGTCCCCACATACTACACAACTACAGTAGACTCCAGACACTGTGTTGTTTTATGTGGCTACGCACAAGAGTTGGCAAAATCAGTCTGTGTACAGTAAATATAATGAGTCTGTGTTATCTTATTTGACAATAATCTATGCATTTTTGTTATACGGACACTTTATTTATCCTCTTGAGTAAATTTGGGTATTCCAGACCTCACAGACATATTATAAGTAAGAAGAAAATAGAAGAACAAGACAAGGTGCAAATAGAATACATTATAAAAATACAGCATAAAAACAAGGTGTAAGAAGAGCTCCTCATGTCCTGGTGGATGCAGGCAGGACTATATTGTGAAACGCTGCAAATGGGGCTACCAGAATAAAACGTATAAATATAGTATAAAAATAAATTATACTTCATTATGTTATTTCCATTGCCTCGCAGCTAGACGGTCGCCGGTTCGCGTCCCGATGAGGACACCCGGGATCTTTCTGCATGGAGTTTGTATGTTCTCCCCGTGCAGCATGGGTTCTCTCCGGGTTCTCCAGCTTCCTCCCACAAGGTCCAAAAACATGTTGAGGTTAATTGGTGATTCTAAATTGTCCGTAGGTGTGAATGTGAGTGTGCTTGGTTGTCTGTCTCTAAGTGTAGCCCTGTGATAGACTGGTGACCTGTCCAGGGTGTCCTCTGCCTTCACTCTAAGTCAGCTGGGGTAGGCTCCAGCCCCCCCGTGACCCTAGTGAGGATTAAACAGTGTATAGATGATGGATGGATGGATGTTTTTTCTGACTATCTGATAAACCAAATTGTCTATTGTCCTTGAGTAAATAAAACCTCCATTTAACGTTGGCACCGTCTGAAACCTCTTTTGAGGAGGCGCCAAAAGTACCTATTTGCAGCAAAACTTGTAAACTTATAGTTATCTGGATATGTCCAATATCGATCTGTTGCAGATCAATTTTCGAACCTACAATGTTCCTCCTAAACCTATAATCCTCACATATGGGGGTTGTCTTCAAAGTAATCCAGTGAGCAGTGTTTGTACACTACAAACAGGAAAACCTAAAAGCTGCTTTGGCATGACTTTGTATTCTTCTACTACTACTTATTTCTACTAAGGAGACCTAATGCCGTAACACTGTGGTACTACGCTGCATCCAGATCATGAAGGACGAGAGGTGATGATGGGAAGTTTTCCCATATTTACAACCCGCCATCGAACAGCTAAAGCAGGCAGTCGTGTTGTGCTGCTGCTTCTCACTCAGATTTGAGCTGCCTTAATCCAAAACCGCTAACAACAAACGTTCTTCAAAGAACTACCCAGCAGGCAAACTGTTTGCTAAAAACACTACTAAACTGTAAAATACATGAGTGTCATTTAACCAAAGTGTGACAAATTCATGTAGTAAAGGACTACAAATAAAGGCAGCGGAAGCCAAGCAGAGAGAAGGTGTTTGAAGGTGTCTTAAGTAAATCCTCGTACAGTTTGTCTGATGACACTCTGTGCATATGGGGTTGGTTGGCCTACATGCAGAGAGGGTGACTAATAATTGATAAGTTGTTGCTGCGAACCCTGCAGGCGAGAAGTGGATGAACTCCCGCTGTGAAGTAGCAGCTTGAGGGGGGCTCATGCTCCATCTATGTAACATGTGTTGTGGTTGAAGTGGAGGACTGCTGCAGGGCTGCTCTGCATATGAGAATGCAACCCTGAGGAGCAGCACTGAGTCACAAAAGCTTTACAGCGTGTGCATACAGATAGTGTGTGTACACGGAGGAGGTGTAGACGTGTTGAAGGTCGGCAGCGCGTTGAATAGCGACAACTGTAGCTTCCCACCGAGCTGCTCTTTAGTTTTCAACGTGTTCGACTTGTTATATCATCTGTTTGCTCATCAGCTCTTCCGCTGCTGTTACACAAGTCTGTCAGTAATATTTCAACTGACATTACATGTACAGTAAAGTATCACATGAGTCTGTAAACTGTGATTGGCACAGATATCTCAGTCATCATCAACTAGTTTTACCAACATACATCATGTAGGAGTGATTAAAAAGCCTTTAATGGGCACTTTATAGATCAACAATGTTCCTAAATGTGTTTTTCACTCCAGCTTTTGGCACAATATTTGTACGTATGCATTGTTTACTCGGTGTTAATATGTTTTTTAGGGATACCAATAACTGATATTTGAACATACGCTGATAGTAAAATCTTAGTGTCAAAATTTTAAATAACCGAAACTCAAAAAAAAACATGATTGAAATGTGTTTCAGTTTTGATGAGCTATTACTCACGACTTGTAACTAATGAGATGGTGCTGTGGGAAGGGTATGAAGAGGCAAAAACAAAACAATGAGAAAAGCCCGATAAAGCACGAATATCAGAATTCTAAACTTATGAGCCAAATATCAATGCAATGAAAAACAATCTAAATAGTTGAACATTCAGCTCTGATTTTTAGATAAAGACATTTGGTCCTACCTACAGTCCAAACCTCAGAATTATTTTTAAAAATAACTTAAAATTATTAAAATAATTTATGGAAAAGCTCCGAAAAACTGAGAAGCTCAAACCCTTACAATCTTTGACATTTGTTCAATTATCAAAATATTTTCCAAATAATTTTCTATTTAATTTTTATTGTTAAGTAGTTCAACATGTCACAACCATCATATTTTAATTTTATATATATTTATAAATTATTTGCAAAGTAATCACCAACTCTAATAGGTGTAGTGGACTATTTGTGTAGTTCGTTTAATGGACTTAGATTCCAGAACATGCTCAAAACTTTCAGCAGTTCTTTTTGATTGGGTGTTATTTACTTTTTCTTCATTTCAGCAGAAGGTAATTGTTGTCTTTGCGAAATTGCTTTTGAACACTGTAGTTGGAAAGTTATGTATCCAATTACCTCATTGTAATTTGCATTAAAACAGAATGAGAACCATCAGGGGAGCTATTCATCCAAGACAACTTAGTTTGTATTGGAAATTTCCACTGGTCCAATTACACACATGGAGGATTCACACGTCTTAAAACCACTGACCTCAGTAAATATTATGAATTTCTTGGAATCCCAAGACGTTCTTTGCCCTGCAGGGGTAGGAATATAAAAATTCCTTAAGATCTCTGTAATCCTAGAATAACATTAATTCAACAGAAACGCTGCGGCAGTTGTAGAAAAGTAGAGTGGTGAGAAAAACAAACCCCCCCGAGACAAAGTGATAAAAAAGGGCAAATTTATTTAAAGCACTTACATAGAAAAATATGATTGATTTGAGTCAACAATAATAAATAGAGCGCCTGACTATCCCCAGGCCCTGTCGGTACAACAGTACAATCAATATCCAGTTTCACAATACAGCAAAGGCACTAGCATTTACCACAATCAACAACAAGTCAATGGAGGCGGCGTGGATGGCAGCGGGGAGGGAGCAGGGCTCTTCATGGCACCGATCACACTCACTCCTCACCGAACGCCACCGCTCACGATCCGACGCTTAGTACCTGACTCCTGTGTCTGCCGTACGCTCAATGGAAATTACACTAGATTCTTTCGCTTCTTTTCTGCTTGCCTTTCCCCCCCCTCCCTCCCAAATGCAGGCAGAGATCAAGAAAACAAAACAGACAACAAATCTTTTCAACAGAAAAACAAGAAAGAAGAACAAAAGTGAAGCCGGATGCCGCTACGAGCTGCGATGTCCCATCCCGGATTTTTTCTTGTCCTGTGCTACGGGGAAGGACGTCAAAAAACATCATGAGCAATCTTGTAGACACCGAATAATTAATACGTTTGGCCAACCGGTTTGAAATAGTTTGTCAGGTGGCAAAGGTTTGGTCAGTTTTGATCAGACTCAAATCATTAGGAATTATTCCCCGATACCCAGCACTGCATGGCATGGCAGCACGATCAATAGTTCATTTATAGAATAATCCTGCACAGGTTGGAAATGTTGGACAGACCACGCAAACAACAAAAAAACAATTACAACAATTAAATTATGAACATTAAAGTCCAACTGAAATTAAATATCATGTTTTTATCTCGTACACATCAGCTCTAATGTTGTCTTTTAGTCCAAAATAAAGAGCCTTTAAAAGGAAACACATTTGTATTTTTGTACTTCAGTGGTACCTCCGTTTACCTCTTCATACCCCAGTTTGTGTGTAAAGATGGACAACATGTCACTACGACCCCAGCTACACAAAAGTGAAACCCAAATATCACAGAAATGGTGGGACCTTGATATTCATATATCAATAATCAGTTTAAATATTTTTTTCAAGACAAAAGAAGTCAAATATCTTTGATTCCAGATTCTTAAATGTGATTTTTTTTTCTTTCCTCCTCCTCCTCTGTGACAATAAACAGAAAATCTCTGCTTTGTGAAGAAAACAAAACTTTAACTGGGGCTTTTAGGCAACACTGATAAACATTTTTTATGTTTTTCTTACATTTATAGATCAAATAGACTTTAGAAAATAATTCACGATTTCAGCCGCATCTGAAATATACACATTCAGAAAGTGACTCAGATATTTCAGTCTGAAAGCTGTTTTTTTTATCTGAGATAATTACGATGCACCGCCCGATCAGAGCTGAATCCCACCTGCATTTGTTTAGACTTAGTAGGATTTCAACCTCAGGCTTCTAGAAACCCTAGTTTAGATGCTAAAGTGATGTTTCTTCCACTTTAAACACAAAGAACTAAAGAGTAATTGTGAAGTTTGGCTGCTAAATGTTTTTAATTTCAGCTGGACTTTACGAAACAAAATAGGATTATGGGTAAAAGGGTACAGTAGATGGCACATATATCCAGTGAATCAGACACAAACAAAGACATAATGGCTCAAAAAGCAACAAATCAAAACAAGCTCCTGCCCTTCGTCTCACTCAACAACAACTCACTGTCAGGGGTCAGTGTTGGTCGCGTGAGTTGGTCCCAATCGGTAATGATACGCGTCATCATTTAGAGATTTTTGCAGCTTTCAGAGGGATGAATGATGCCAGACGAAATTAATAATTTATCTTTTGTAACGTGAAAAGAACATGTAGTGCAACTGTTTACATGCAAGACAAAAGCGAGCATGACACTGACGACAAGCAGTAAGCGTGTTGTAGACGTGCCATATGACGCAGCTGGATCACACACACACTCACACACACACATACATACATACAAAGCACATCCCTGAAGCCCACAGAAAATCTGAAATAATTGGACTGGGACACTATGGATTTCTTTTAAAGAGGTCAGAAAATATAGAAAGAAAAAAATAAACTGATTCTTATGTAAAGCCGTAATCAAAAACATTGTAAATGTTCACTGTCATTGGTTCTGATTTTACACTGGAAAAGAAAAAAAAGAAAAAAAGAAATGAAAATATCATTAAATATCATAGTAAATATCATGAAAGTGATAAGGCTTGTATCTTTCTCCAGTTCGACTGGCCTCCCAAATGCAGTCTTCTCTCTTATGTTTGTCACCAAAGTGTAAGGGGTCCCGTCGTGTCCAGATATCCACGCAGACCGACTGGTTCGTAGTTCTGGAAAAAGCCCTGATTGTCAGAACAAATTGTAAGAATATGGTTATTATTTCCCGGCCTTAAAGCTAATCCCATCCGTATCCTCGCTCGTCCTTTCAGCCTTGTCAGAATCCTGCGTTAAGAAAATCCGCAGTCATGTTCGGGTTTTCATCTCAGTCACCTTGAGGTGGAGTCGACTGGAGAATTAATGCACAGGAGCCCGAGAGTGCTCGAGAGGGCTGTAAAGCTGTACCGCCATGTTCACACTCGGCGCCGGCGACGAGGCCCCCAGCGCAGCGTCAGTACATGTCCGAGCTCTCGGGGGCCGACCGTCGGCTGACTGTCTCCGCTTTTTAGATGTTCCTCTGGGCGGTGAGGTACTTTAGAGCCGCCGAGCCGTACTTCCTCGATAGATCCTGGTGGAACTCGTCCTTCAGGGTGTTCAGACAGTTGCGGTAGCTCGAGCTGGAGCGAAACTTGGAGATGTCGAAGCTGGGGGCGTGGGGCATGTGGATCATGAAAGCGTTGGGGAGGACCATCAGGTCATACTCCTGGGAAGAAGAAACAAAAACAAACTGGTTGAAATAATCATACGTGACACTTTAAGCAGCTCTGTTTTGTGGACATTTAAGTGGCCGTACAGAGACCTGCTCTGTGGTAAGTTAATCGCTTTCATAGCTTAAAGGGGACATACACACATGTTAATTCTATATTTGTATCCTGGAGCACTTTCGGCATGTCTTTGCATGAATATTGATCCCATACCGCCCCTATATGCATTTACTTAGCTCCTGTCTCCGAGGACAGTCCAAAGAAGAGAGGATGTTTGTGAGCACATGCAGAATATCTGACTTCAGCAGAGGCAACAATGCACAAAAGGCCATTTTACACACAGTGGCCTAATGTTTTGGACCTTTAACCATGTATAACAGCTCTTCAAACTTATTACACAAAGGTCTGCACCAGATTTGTAAAGGTCACGGGTCCAGAATGATATGCGATAACAAAATACCATTTACCTGCTGAACCCCGAATAGTTTCAGTGCATTAGTTGCTCCTGTCACACTTTTCCTCACTGGGCTCATGTTCACTGCAGTATAAATTCCTGCACCTCTATGGAAACGGCACAACCATCGCTACAAGTAGAGGACTCGAAATGGTGTCATAACTGTGTTATTCTGCACAAAAGACTGAGTTTGTATATGAAGAAGACCAATACAGGGTGAGTATTTCAGCTGAAAGGGCCGAGCTCATACACCAGGACTGTGTTCAGAAGTCTGACCAAGAATCAAACAAGACAATAGAAGTGTTGCATTTGTTCTTCAAACATTATAGTCTCCTCATAAAGACAGACACTCAGATAATGCAGAGTGCAGTTAAAACCAGGCTATAGCAACACTAAGACAAAGGTAATAATACGTTTTGCGACAACAGTCTGTACAGATATTTTACTGCTTAATTGTTTTGTTTCCACACTTGTCTTCTGTCTGCTCTCTGTAAACAGTCTTCAAGTTAGCCTGTAAGTCCTTGAATTTTTGTCACTTGACTGTCGGTTGCAGCTGATTCTTTAATGGTCAGGACGCCAGAACTTTGTGTTCTACAAAAACCATTCGGAGCAAAGCGCTTAGTTTTGGTGGATTTTTAAACCAGACAGCACATCACAGATGATTAGATCAAGGACCATTAGAAATTTCTAAATCTGATGGTTTTACTGAGTTCCTGGCTCTGATAAATGGTGTAATTTTAAAAAGATAACATGCCTTTAAAAGCAGCCAGTGGATTTTGGGGTTCAGAGGGTACATCAGCTCACTTATGATTTTTAAAGACACATTTCAGCTCAAGACAGTCAAAATGGCATGTTTATCTGCAGTCAGCTGCATTAATGTGACCTCTGAACTCTGATTTCACCACAAATGTCACGTCTCTTGTGATCGGAGAAACCGAGGCAGACTTTCACACAAGCTGTAGAAACCCTGTGCCGAAGAAAATGAGACACATTCTGCACCTACAGTGTAATTTATGAATTCAAATAGAACATGTTGCACTTATGAACACAAAATGTTCTTAACCTCCTTGACACAGTGTAATTTTAGACTTAGTCATAACTTGACCTTTTGTTGGCAAGACGTGGTAAAATCTGTGTTTCATCAATCCAAAGTGAGGGTCCTAGATCTCACTAGGCCAAAAACAGATGCAATATTGGGTTTTTTTAGCCTTGGATTGACTGTTTTAAGAAATTTTAAGATGCAGCGGTTGATGGAATAATTGTGGTAAGAGGTTTCTATCCTATCTATAGTCAGCCCATTACCTACAGTAGAGGGCGGCTGGCACACATCCAGTTTAAAGAAGCAGAGGACTGCTGGCAGAAAGGCTAAGCAATGACCGGGGTCAGCAGCAAAACTTATTTTAACCACCTAAAGAAGGTCTCCATGTAGAATATTCTCACTGCTTTACCTTTCCGTTACACAGCACTTTACTTTGCAGGTACATTTCCCCGACTGTAGAACTTCCATATTACTATTCAGAAGCAAACCTGTGCTGTGTGCTGTATTATGCTGCAGATCAGGTGTGTTGGTCAGAGCTCCAGCGGTGCAATGCAGTACACCACACAGGTTTGATTATGTGTACGAATACAGAAGATTTATGGCCGAGAAAATGGAATGCTAAAAGGTAAAGAGGTGAGATTATTCTAAATTTAGCTCACAATTGAAGCAATATTGATTTTATTTTTTTGGTGGTGGCTAAAATATGCTTTTCTGCTGAACATTCACAGCATAGATCCTCTGCCAGCAGTCCTCTGCTTCTCCAAACTGGGAGGTGCTAACTGCCCTCTGTTGTCAGTAAAACGCTGACTGTGGATAAATACCTCAAACTATCCCTTTATTTGTCAGGACTCTGAGAATACTGTTGTCCATTCAAGAGAAAGTTGATCTTCATGCTGGTATTTGCATTAGAAGTTCTTGCAGACGTACCTGTGCGTCCAGCTCCATGATATGCGACACCTTGTTCCAGCCGAAGCCAACAAAGCGCTGGTCGTACTCCGGACAGTCTCGTCTCACCACGACGTACGGCTCGAAGTCCGGCTCCCACTCCACCTTGTAGGGTGTGGTGGCTGTCCGCCATTTGGCATAGTTGGTAGGAGAGTGACCCTTTGGCCACACGTGGTACCTGGAGAGGCAGGAGGGCAAAACATTCACATTTATCATTTTTGTTATCCTAATCATAATCCACTGGTGTAAAAAGAAAACTGTCAATTATCTGTGTAGGTTCTCAGTCATCCAGGTCATGATCTGATGATGAACTGTCAGTAAAAAGCAACTGGAGATCCCTTTTTGGTTCTTAAAGACAAAACATCTTCAAGAACTTCACAAAAAAGGGGGTCCAGTTGGTTTTAATAAGGCTCTTAGGGTTAACTTTCAGTTCCGTGTGTAGGTACCTGAAGGTGTAGAGAGTCCCCATGTCCAGCATGGAGAGCAGCTCGGCTTTGGACTTGGGGAAGGACAGACGATAACGAAGAGTTTCGAAAGCTGGAACCACGAGGGCCTTCTTGGTGTGAGCCATGTCCAGCTGCACCACAGACTTTCTGCAGGAGCAAACAGGTGGTGAGACACAGTTAAAAGCAGCTTCTAAAACAGCATTTCTCATTATTGCCAAACATCTGTGACACAAGACCTTCCAGTGTAAAAACTTTGAAACCAGTCTTACACCTCAGTCCTGCATTAATGATGGTTCAGCAACAGACACAGAGTACAATTAGGGAGAGAAGAAGGTTCAATACCTTAAACTTCCATCGCTAATAAATTTGTTATCTACCCTCATGTTCTATTTTGGTTTAATGTTTTATTTCTCTGATGCCAAAGGCAGCAGCAAAGAAACTAACGTGGTCACCAAAGGTCTGTGTAAACTCTCAGTCATCCAGCTTGTTGTAATCCTGGGTGCTGCAGTAGAACACAACTGGACTTCTTTTTGGTTCTTGAAGATGTTGCATGCAATGTCACCTCATTTATCACATACATCTGAGGCAGTGCAGAGTTGGGGGTGAGATTAAACACTGGAACCCCCCACCAGTCAGAAATGAGGGGAAACATCTACAAGAACCAGAACAGAAGTCCAACTGGATGTAGGATGCAGGCATATTTCTGCCATTGGCCGTTCATTTCAGGTGACTTACTCCTCTCCTTCCGCTATCTGTGTGTTACTGTTTTCTACAAAAATAACAACCTCTGACTAGCAACCTACCACAGTGGAAATTTCAAGTTTTGTTTAGGATTTTTGCAGCTCTGCTATTTTTTTCCAATGACTTCTACAATTTAGTGGCAGCGCTCGTCTTCCTGGTGCTTGTAAAAGTTCCACCAAAATAATTTGGCCGCAGAGCAGCAGAGACAGAATTCACCACCTCCAACTGGAAGTTTTAGAATAAAGTCAGGGAGAAAATTCAAGATACAGAGAAGTGACTGGCTTTGTATCCAGGCAACTGTAAGCACATCTAAGTTCTACCCCCAAAAACATCACTGCATGACCTTTTGACCAGATCGCCCACCTCTAGAACAAAAAATACAAATGTAGAGGAGTATTCCGTGGGAGCACTGCTTTACATGAGTAAACGCACCACATCCTGAGCTGACCTCACAACATCAGGACCAAACTGTAAACCTGCACATAGTCAGTGTGTCAGGGAAGCAGACCAACATGCAAACTAAGCAGTGAGCTGCTGTGGACAGTCAGCAACAAAACACAATTTGGCCACCTAAGAAGAAAAAAAAATCAATCAGTATAAGAGAATGCTATATTTAGAATATTCTCGCTGCTTCACCTTGCTGTCAGACAGAACTGTTCAACCCAGGCTTTTAGAGCTTCATGTTCTCTTTAAAGCCACCAGGTTCAATTAACAAAAACAGCAATTTTGTCTCACAGAACATTGGAGTTGTACTGCTGCTGTCTGGATCGATTAGCCTGGGTTACTGCCTGACTTTTAGCTTATCTGAACTAACGTGTTAAACACAAAAGTCACACAACAACAGACCAGCAACTTCCATCTTTTATGAGGTCAGGCTTTGAAGAGAATGATAGGAAAGCCTCAGTATCCCAATCAGACAAGGTGCAACTCTTAGTATTACACATACACTTTAAGTTGCATAGATTTACTTAATTTAATGGCTGGACCTTCTTTTTATGTGGCTAAAGTATGTTTTCCTGCTTCCCACATCCACAGCAGCTTCTGCTCCCTCAGCGTATTGTTGTGACAAAAAAAAATGACAGGAGTAAATAATTCCTAGAAGCTGCTTGGTTCAGAAGGATCAGTACCATTTTCAGTGTATGACCTGTACTTGGAATACGATGGGATGTTAGTTCTTGTACTTAAGTGAAGGTTCTGAATTCTTCCTCTGCTGTTCTTCCTACATTTTCACTTTGAAACGTCTGCCATGATGAAGCTCTGTTAGACCCAGTCAGCTGAGAGTCATTTGATTTCTTAGATGAAGAGGACGGTGTTCCTACCTGAGGTAATCATAGAGACCGTACATCGGCAGGAAGTCTACGTCTGTCAGGAACACGTAGGGCGTGTTGGCGTTCTTCAGAGCCACGTTCCTCACCAGGTTGACCGGGTAGAACTGGCCCTCCTTGTACACGATGTGGTAGCCGACGTTCTTGCGGTTCTTGAGGACCTCGGAGGCCTGAGCGTAGCGCAGGAACTGCTGAGCTTCGGCGTCGGACATGTAGAGTGCCAAGCTGATGGGGCCTTCCCAGTGCTTACAGATGGCCTCCAGCATCTGCAGCCTGCAGGCATAAACACACAGAAAGTCAATTTACTTTCATTATCATATTTTAGAATTTGTGATTTCTTTAGTAAACAAAATGTTGCAAAACTGTGAGAGACAGCCTCCAATACACATTCAGTTTAATCAGATTATTGCTCGAAGCGATATATGATCTTGAACGCTGGCTTCATACTGCACAACATATCTGTGTCTGATCAGGTTTTTAGGAGTCAAACATTTTTGTGGTGAGCTGGCCGAGACATGTCACAGACCACACAGATCTTTCACAACCAGAGACTGATGCCAGAAACAAGAATGTAAACTTGAGCTTGTTATTCTGCTCTCATTGGTTATAGTCGCATACACGTTGTGGAAGTTACAAAGTGAGAGAAGGTAAAAAAATTCTGACAGCACTGTGTTTTTATGCAACTTTCCACTGCAGGAACTCGGGGAGGTGTGAGGCGACGTAAGGATTTGCAAGAACGGTAACAGGTCCTTTCAGCCTTTCTGTTTCTATTGCACTGTAGGATCCAAAAGCTTTGTGTTTAGCCACCAAACAACAACAAATACTGGATGTAACTCCAGCGCTGTGTCTGGAATCATCTGCTCATTCCCTACTCCCTATCTAGGAACCACTACATGGTGAACTGTGTAGGGAACAAAAGTAACATGTTGGACACTACTTGAGTCGTGGTGCTGTTGATTACGTCGCTCACTAGTTGTGATTTGTGCTGTAGCAGCGTAACGCAAACACAACAAATTCACAGTTTATTACATGGCTGACAAACAACTCAAATCAAACTTAACAATAAAACCTACACTGGAAATTACTTATGAGATATATACATATGATAAATTCTTGTTTGTCTCCCTCCTGCAGTACATGTCATGATCGTGCATATTTCTCAGGTAGTGGCCATCGGCTGTACACTACTTTTTATGGCGCAGTGTGGCATATTTTGAGTGCACTATATGGGCTGTAACAGCTATAACTTAACCCTTACATACTGTCTGGGTCAAATTTGGCCTGTTTTCACGTTTGACAGCAGTAAAAATATCCTAATCATGATTCTTTTAGCCTGACATTTTTCCTAAAGTGACCCAAATGCATAAAAATTTAACTATTTTTGAACTCTTTTTGTACAGATGATGCAAATTTTTACATACTGAGGCTGTTTCAGGTCAAATTTGACCCATATTCAATGAGATGGATTTTAAATCTACCAGTGTGGCTTAAATCAAGGAAAATGGTGGTTTTAAGGAATCTTGAAATTGTACAGGACATGTTTTATGTGCAGTTTTTGTTTACATTTATTAATGTGACGCAGGCTATTGAGACATTTTAAGCAGATCTGCAATTTAAAGTTTGGTAGAGACACTATGAGGGAATTCTTGACAGTACGATCGGGGTCAAAACTGACCCAAACCAGACTGTGAAGTTGTTAAATATGAACAGTGTGTAAGAGTTAGCATTCGGACAGCACTACAAAATGGCAAACACCTTTTTGAGTGCACTATATCGGGTGTAGTGAGGTATTTTAGACTCAGCTATTTTAGCTTGTACCGGGCAAAAAAATGGCTGTTGTTGCTGTAACTTCAGCATTTGCCTTTTTCATTTCCAATCTTTTCCTGATTTATGCACCACTAGAACAAGGTCACTCTTACAGAAGTCCTTGCTAATTTAACAGAGATGAGATCACGCTGGTTTCGGTACCTGTCCATGGAGAGCTGAGCCACCAGCGTGACGTCGGTGTCGTCCTCGGTGGGCGTGTAGTCGTACTGCAGGAAGTAGAGGTGAACTCGGTGCACCGTCAGTCGCTCTCGGCGGAAGTCGTAACACTGATCGTCCTCGTCCAGCTCCTCCAGAGCTGACTGCAGCTGAGGAGACGCGCAGAACATTTTAAGGAGAGAGTTTTCATGCTTTACAGATACACTAAAACAACACAAGCCTGAGGAGTATTGTTACCTTAGCAACTACAGCTGTGTGTGGAGATGAATTTACATGTAGGAATCTATTTGCAGCTAGACCTCATCAGTATATCAGCAGGTTGACTTTGTTTTTAAATGAACCTTTATACACAGATCAATTTGCTGAATGTATCTGCTCTTTTGCAGCATAATTCAAAGATATTCAGTTTAGAGAAGAGTCACAGAGGAAAAAAAAACCCAGAAAACATTCACATTTCGGAAGCTGCAATCAGAATTTACAAACTGATTATCAAAATAATTGAGGTGCTTAATTGTAACAGCTCTACTTAAGGGCAAAACAAAACCGAACCAAAAGCAGAAATGTTGACGGATAATGTGCAGGTTCAGTGAAAAACAATATTTGATTTTAGTTCACGTGTTGTGTTTGTCATTGGTAATGGTGGATACAGTACAAATGAAGATGTTAGTTTATGTTCGCTTGTAAATTTGTTTTTAATTTTAAGTGATAATTTAATTTCCATGAACAAACACCAGCTTTGTTTTACAGGTTCACTATTTTCCAGCCTCGTAATTACAGCATATTTTAATGAAAGACTCAAACTAATTCTGCTAATTATAATACTAATTATAGGGAAAACAGTTACTACACGTTTTACATACTTGCTTGTTTTAGGTAAAGTGGAAAAAAAGTCAGTAAATTGATTCATCAGTTTTTACTACAACAACAAAAACTTTGTGAATGTCTCCCGGATATTAGCTGTAAAATACAAAACCTGTAAAATAAAGGCTTTTCAAAATGTCGTGTTGCTGTCAACTTTGATAACAAGTTTATTATTTAACAGTAAAATATTCTGCCAAGCAGCGATGCAATTTGAGCGATCCTTCAAATCTGATAATGTTTAATGTGGACTCTCGCCAAATGTTTCTTCCTCTCACAAATCAATACCAGCGGCGACAAGTTGGAGAAAAACTAAATGTTTTTCGTGTTCTAATGGAAACGTGTGTTAAATTGTGAGTATCTGCTGGCTGAGTGTGTTTCTAACCTGGACGCTCTCTGGACTCGCCTGACTCGGGCAGCCGAACAGCTCTCGTCTCAGCAGGTTGCCGTCGTACTCCAGGAAGGTCAGGTAGAGGTTCCTGAAGAACTCCACATGTTTGTTCTTCACGCGGAGCTTCTTGGGAGAGTTCCAGTGGATCACCTGGAACCACAACAAGGTTTCACTCACAGCAGCAGGTGGAATTAAGCACTGATCAAATCTTAATCTTTGAAGTCAACTACAGACCTTCAAACACTTAAATCTCTTCATGTCCTAATACTGTGGCTACATTTAGACTGGTGTGAATTTAATCACAGTTGCTGTCAGTTATTTGTCATCTTTGTTTATTCTTTTAAGAAACATCAGCTTATCTTCTCAGCCGTCTTTATTATGTTCCATATTTTTTGCACAAACTCTTGTTTAGTCAAGATTTATGTTAGTGTTTTAGTTTATATATTTATACATGAGGTGTGTCTATTAAATAATGATTCTGATGCTGTATTTCAATTCTATTTATTGTTTTTTAATTGGAGCAAATTGAAACTTTCAGGGATTATATTTGCTGCTCATTGATCAGTGGATACTTTGACTTTATTTAATAACCACATGTTGTATATTTATCCGAATGTCTTTGCAAATACAACATTTAGTTGTACAATTTTTACAATTTTTTTTTCATAAACAGTTTGCTTCTGTAATGTTGCGTCAATATAAAAAAAATGTTACACTCAGGTCGTTTATGACAAAAATGTTTTTGTTTTTTTTGTTTTTTTTTTTGAAAACTGGTATAAAAATATTATAGATTGATTCTATATTTATTTAATTCTCACAATTGCAAGCCTTTAGAAAATATTCTCAGATGAACGATTGCCGTGACTTTGTGCAATGCAAACAGGAAGAGGAAGCTTGGAGGGCAGCAACGAAAAGGAAGAAGCAAATAGCCTGGGGGTTTGAGGTGAAGAAACGATGGGAAATCAAAAGCAACATGGGCTACATGTGAGACACACGGAGGAAGAGAAGCAGGACTGTGATTTTTTGTAGCTAATTTGACAAAAATGGTGTTTTTTTATTTTTTGGGGGGGGACAGAACTGATCATGTCTCGTTTTATATTTCTTGTATACTTTGAAGAGTAAACTAAAATATTCTTCCCACAAATAGCTAAAATTCAACACATTGCCGTGTATGCAATGACTGCATTGTAGTACCAGTGTTTCAGCCTGACTTCAGTTGTGTCACTGACTAAATCAGCTTTGTTTGTTGTGAACTGATGTTAAAGACAATTTAAAATAATCAAAAAACAACAAAGAGTTTGCAGTGTTTTGATTTTAAAGGTTAAATCTGAATCTCTTATTCCTGGTTTGAAAAGCTCTAAAAACAACTTCCTTAATTTATTATGTTTGTGTTGCCTTTCATCAACAATCAGTCATTTATTTATGTTTTATGGAACTATTTAAAATAGGTTTTATAATTGTCTATCATTTTAAGGTCTTGCCCTGTAAAGCACTTTCTGACTTTGTTTTTTATTAATACTGTATGAATAAATTAATATATATTTGATTCTGTCCAGTATCTTTTCTCTCATTTTGTATCTCAGTGAGTAAATCAAGGCGGTGTTTTGAGGCGTACCTTGAGGTCGGACACCTCGGTGTAGCACTGCTCAGAGCGAGTGTGATCGGACAGCTGGACGTTCCAGAAGCAGGGCAGCTGGTGAACCAGGACCGGGTTCTGCTTTATGAAGGCGTTGAAGATGTCCTGAACACACAGACGACACACAGGTTTAACGACACCAACAACTTGCCCCCCTCCTGTGTTACCATGGAGATTTCCTTCTCTGTATGTGGACCTTGTTTTTTAAATAGAGTTAGCAAAATGTTGATAATAGGCAGCAAACTTTTGTGATTCCTGGAGCGGTGCCTGCCTCACTGGACCTGAATTGTTTGTTTTCCACCATAAATTGAGGCAAAAATGGTGCATGAAGGTTCCCGAGGATGCATTAAATTAAGTGCTTGATGCTCAAAGAAGGACACACAGACCCCTGTTCAAATACAAATATTAAACGATTCCTGTAAAAATGTAGTGTTTTTTGGAAAACTGCAGCAAGCTTTTACAGCATTTTGTGTGACTCCTCATTTCGCTGAATCTCTACGACGCACAGTTAGTCTGACTCATTAAAACACAGACGCATTAATGGTGAACACAGACGGCTGAAATAAATTGGATATTGTCCTTGAATATTTTTGTCATTTCAGTGTGACTGAAGGTTGTCTGTTGACACTTTGAGAAAGTGGTTGGAGGTGTCACTCACCTGATCAGCGAGCGACGTACTGAGCATGCTCATTAGCTCCCTCTCTGCCGTCAGCCGCCACATCTGCTCCCAGCCGATTCGCCGAAGCCTCTCCAGGTAGAGAAGAATGACGCCTGCGACAACGAATGAGGAGGAAAACAAACGTGACTTCATAAACAACAGGTCATCTCGTGATGTTTTGCTTTGCCTGGAGACTGAAACGCTGCGACTGTTTCTCCTGTGAATCATGAGTACCTGTGTTGAAGCCTCTCCCCAGCGCCGGCCAGGGTTTGTGGTTCTTCCACAAGTTGCCGAGGTACCAGTCGCTCTGGTTCTCCACCAGACCGATAACCTGCTTATCTGCAAACAGAACAGCAAACAAACATCAGAAAAATGTCTTCATCTGATTAATCTGCTTATTGTATTTTCCAATGAGTTGTTTTTTTTAAGAACCTGTCAATTCTCAGGCGAGTTCTCAAGTGTTCCCGTTCCTGCTCCGTTTAATCTGCTGTATGTCATCTTGTAGTTATGAGGATAATATCTTATAATCACAACCATGACTGTGAGTGTACATCAGGATCTTGTAATCACAACTGTTAATTGTTAAAAGCTAATTCGGTGTACTTAATTTTTCAAAACGTAACGAAATATAGGCAAAAAAATAAGGCTCAAATTACAGCACAGAGGAACCATTCAGAAGCTGCCTGAGGATCATCAGGTTTTATAGATTTCTACAGTATCAGAGTCATACAATGACAGTTGTCCATAGATCTACTGGAACATGACAAAAAGGAGTTGTTAATAGATAACTCTGGATACGTAACAAGTGCAACACAAGAACACAGTTAAGTCGAAAATGATTCATCTAGATGCCAAAATTATCTTTTTAGTGAATTTATATTTGGTTGTTAGGTTTCTTCTGGTTGGAAATGTCATAAACAAGTGAGAAGATATATTAAGATATTGTGTTAAAGATGCTGATGATGAATTTTAACCCTTAGTTTTACTAAAAATGATGTGTTAAAGTCTTTATTTGCCTCCACATCCATCAAACAGTTTTGTCATTGCTAAAAGTCTACATGTATCCTCTGGGAATGCGTTCCTCTTTTGTGATGATCTCCTGGTCTTTGAGGTTTGAAGGCTTCCTTGGCATCACTCTGGTCTTCAGTTCCTCCACACATTCTTGCCATTGACCATTTCTTCACCACTTGTTTCAGATCATTGTCTTGTTGGAAGCTCCAGTGCTGCATAAGGATCAGTTTTTCTTCAGTCTGCCTGATGTTTACTTTCAGAATTTCATCCTGTTTTCTCATGATGCTGTTTACGCTGATGAGGTTTTCTGGCCCATCGGCTGAGAAACACCCCAAAGCATCACATTTAAACCACCAACTTTGACCCCGGATGATGTTCTTGAGGTTGAGTCGTTTCACCACAGAAATGAAGTCCAGAAGCTTTCTTCTTTGTCCAGGCGAGCTTTGGTGAGAAATGGATTCCTCTTTGGCCGGAAACCTGCCTGGTTCACCACCTGCTGTAGTGTCTGATTGAGATGTTGCTGCCAGAATGGTTTTGTGGTTGATCCTTATGTTCCATTGTAGGAGTCACTTTTGACTTCCTACTGCAGCCTTTTATGAGATGTTTCAGTGTGGAGCTACTTGTTCTTTTTGATGCCTACTTTGCACCGTGGCCACTGGTACTTCAAAACACTTTATAGTATATATTAGATATGACTTTATTGCCTTTTCCCGTATTGTGAGCAGCCACAATGCACAACTCTCTCTCTCCATGATGGACCATAATAGCAAACTCATTGAACTCTTTGGTTTTTATGACTTGCAATTGACTAGTAAGTGAGTAGAGAACGACTGTATCAGCTGTTCTCAGGTTACAGTTTATTAGAATGCTCTAGAACATGGTGGACAGGACCAGAAGATGCATTGTCTGCAAATATTGCAACAATTTCAAGGGTATAAATAATTTTGGACAATGCATTTTAAGTAAAAAATGTATAAAGAAAACACAGAAATACTTAAAATTCATCATCAACACCTTTAACAAAATGTCTTCCCATCTTTTGTCACGTCTCTATGACTTTCCCCGCCAGCGAAAATCTACTGGTCAAATAAAAATGTACTAGAAATCTAAATGTGGCATGAATAATAATAATTTGGGGCTTAACTGTAAGTCAGTAACTTTTTAATTTCTTATTTTTGAATGAGTAAACAAACCCTTATTTGAGTATTTGTGTTAAACACCAAGTTTCCTTAATCATACACAGATTTAGACGTCTTCTGCATCAGTTTTTACAAACCTCATCAACATCCAGCTGGATGGTTGTACTTTGGGGGTTTGAACAAGGTTTGGACGCTTCATAAATGTGATTTAAAGGGTAAAAATGAAGAAGGTCTCACCGGTGAACTTCCTAAAAATGCCCCAGAGCTCAGCGATGTCAGTGGCGAAGGTGATGTCCGTGTCCAGGACGATGACCTTCGACAGGTCGGAGGGCAAAGCTTTGGTTAGCGTCAGCTTCATCAAGCCGTAAATACCTGAGTAGTGCTTGTTGGGTATCCACGACACCTCGGACTGAAACCACAAACACAAACATGGACTTTAAACAGGTGTTGACTCAGCTGCTCATCATGTAGGAGCAGAATTCAGCTCGTGGGTTAACACAAAGCCACATTCAGCATACTTTGGCAAAACCTCAATGTGTTTCTTTTTTTTTATTATTATTTCTTTATTTCTGAATCTGCAAATAGTGTCTTTTAATTAATTCTCCTGATTCAGAGTAATTGGATCTGCATAAGTGCATCATCTGCAAATATAATCGGCTTAGAGTCTCGGCTGTTTTTCCCCACTTTAATGTGAGTTAATGGAAAGCGAAGAGAGAAGCTGCAGGTCGCAGCATCTGGCAGCACAAAGGACTCATTGTCGAGCACAAAGACTGCGAGGGAGGAGAATGTGATGATGTGACGGAGGGAGATGCAGGTTGGAAACACAAACACTGATTCATGCTTGTTCTCCACGTCCTCGTCACTCTGAGAGCGCATTCATCAACCCGACGTTAAAGTAAATTATTTGGTGTTTTTGGGCTGAAGTGTCTCTTGACTCGACTCGTCTGACTCGATGAGCTATTGTTGCTGTCGGCTAAAAGCTGCTCTGCTGATTGTTGTGTTTCAACTGAAGCTGACAAACGGCTCGGAAGCTCAACTGCTCTGCGCTCAAACGTTATGAGATACAGAGAGGAACACCAGCACGGTTGCAAAAGAGGAAACTTGTACTTTTGTTAATCTTTCTGATGAAATGTATGGTCTGTTAATATCAGAAACTTCCTCCAGATGCTAGTTTCTGCAGTGACTTGTTCTCTATGACATTTCACTCACGATTGGTCAAGCTGTGTAGAGGTGACAAAATATTTTTCTACATGATGCAAACAAATTCAAAAAGTATGACGCCATCGACTATCCACTTCTCTGTCATGGCTATTTGTAAAGATTACAAACTAACGATGACCCGGTCAAATTTTTTTGTTCCCAGTCTGATCTAAGTCATTTAATATTTAGTAGTAGTACCTGGTTGTACCACCAGGTGGAGCCTCTTACTGTTTGATACAAAACTGACTGGCAGGCGTAAAGTGAGACACTGATCAGACATTTCAGTAGAACATTTTCTTTTTTAAACATTATTGCATGGCAACAAATATATACAAAGAATCTGGCATAAATTCAGACTGATATCAACAATGTTAATATTCCTGACATCCGGGGCAGAACATCCCTATTACATACTATAAACACTTAATTTCCAACATGGTTGTGTGCAACAGACATGAGGACCTATTGGCTAGTTTTGAATGTATTTCACTGCTTAGGTTGCGCTAAATTTAATTGGAAAAAATTAAGCGTTAAAGCTGTAGTGTCCAGTTTAATTGGTTAGTCAATGTGCTCTCATCCAACCAACATCTCATTGGTGTCAGTCGCTGGTGTTATTTTCATAAGAGAAAAAAGTGCTACATTAACAGCCTTTTTAGAAGTAATCCATTATTTTTGGCAGCAGGAGGAACAGACTAACCTGCATTTTCATGACTTTGAACAGGCCCAACCTGACGGAGACTGCTGGATCTATCTCATTCAACTTTAACTAAACATTTACTCAGAGTGGGCTCCAAACCAACCGTCACAGAAGCTGTGGTTGCATTTTGGCCATAAAGTCGAAGGGGAACTTCGCAAACAGAAAGAAAAAGACTTGTCTCTGTTCCAACTTTCACATTTACTGCTTGAGACATTGAGTGTGAACAAAATAAAATGGTTATATCTCAATATATTTGATCTAATATTGGTTGTATAACAGCAGGCGCATCTCCAGCATCTGTCAGACGAACCGAGCTCAATGTGAAGCTTCTTTTCTCTTGGTGTCACGATGGGAACTGTCAAATTAAACAAGCAGGTTCAAATGATTTAATACGCCTTGAATAGTAGCCTTTTATGTTTATTTATAATTCATTTGGGCTAATAAAGTATGCAGGAAGGGTGCATTCAGTGCACGGTGCCACATTTAGTTCATCTACAGATAACGTGCAGATTTTTTTTCTTCCTGGTACAAGCTGTGATGTTGTCATATTGGACCATGTTACAAACACTGTGTCGAGGAAATATTACAGCAGCTTCCAAAGAATGTGGAGGAAAAACAAACACGCTGCTGGATCGCTGGTAAATTTAATACAAGTTTAAACGTTTTGATACGATTTTTCATGTCATGTAAAACTCTTAAGTCCTACTTCATTCAAATAGAACAGCTTCCCAGAGATGAGACTGAGACGTCTCCTTAGAAGGACCTTCAGGCTCCATTACGTTTCATAAGTTGAGCAAAGAGCCTCTTCAGACTGAAACGCCAAGCCTGACGTCTCTATTTTTGACTCTTGTCGTGCAACAGACACATCTCGCATCACTACGAGCAGCTGTAACTCTGAACACAAAAGAATGTAGCTTCTCTGGAAACGACTAAACGTGACAGCGACTGATCATTAAAAGAAGATCAACAGATGATTGACTTGGCTTTACTTTCGCGACTGAAGGATGTTTCTCATCTATTATGGACACGAGACATTCACGCGCTTTAGTCAGAAATCACTTTGTTGTGATGAACTTTAGAACCCGTCTTTTTGAACTGTCAGTGTGAAATCGAGGCTAAGCCGAAGCGCGACCCTCCACCTCCTCCTGAAGTAACATCACACGGCTTTAACGCCGCTCTGATCTCCGTTAATGTGACAAACGATCTGACAGGCGCACAAAGACACAAGCTGTGACCTCCTGTTTCACACTCCGGCTGATGTATCCTCAGCGTTTCCACTCTCTCTCTTTGATGCTCGGCGACTCTGCTGCTAAAGGACACTCATGAATACGTTCCTCTGCATCCTCACAACTCGGACTGTGCGTGTGTTTTTTTCTTTGATGTGAGGTGTGACTTTGCTGCGCCTCGTCCTAGCGGAGAGACGTTTCGTGTTTTCATTCTTACCTTGAGTTCATCTGCGTCGTAGAAGCTGACTTGCACGGACGGAACCATCCAGGACTGGAACAGGGAGCTCAGGATGCGATTGGCTACTGTGTCGGTGATGAAATGAAAGTGGAGCGGATTTCTCCTGAAGATGGACACAAAAAGAAAGACGCCAAGGTCAAGGCCAAGCTGACGCTGCTCTTCCTCAAACATTCAGGTTTAGTGTTTGGTGCAGGTTCACTGGTAGAAATATTCAGCTACTCAAACCATGAGGATACTGTGACCTTAAGCATCCACCAGCTTTACACAGACACAAAGGTCCCAACATCAAAATCTGAGTCTTTTATTTCATTTTTAAGATCTAACTTTGCCTCAAAAAAACCTTTTAGTTGATAGAATTCTGTTTATGTTGCCTGTAGCTTTGGGGAGAGGGCTTTATATTTACTTTTAGCTTCTTTTCTCTGATGTACACAAGCTGCCTTACTAAGGCTGCGTTGGTCCACAGACCTACGAAGGCGTCCTGTGGTATCAGGCACCAAAATGTTAGCAATAGCTCCTTTAGGTTGCGAGATGGAAGCTTCATGGATTGGACTTCTTTGTCCAACACATTCCAAAGATGCTGAATCAGATTGAATTCTGGGGGATTTCGAGGTCAAGTCAACCTCTTGAACTCTCTGTCATGAATGTTTCCAGTATGGTAGGAAGCATTATGCTGCTGGAAGAGGCCATGAAGGGTCGGCAGCAGTGTTTGGGTTAGTGTTAAAGTAACATCCACACAAATGTAGGGTCACTCTGCCTCCACCAGCTCGACTTTTTCCACACAGTGCATCTTGCTGCCATCGATTCCCAGGTAAACAACACAAAAGCACCCGCCTGGCTACATGATGTCAAAGAAAGTTCATCGGACCAGGCCACCTTCTTCCATTGCTCCGTGGTTCAGTTCTGACGCTCACGTGTCCCCTGTAGGAGCTTTCAGTGGTGGACAGGAGCTGACATGGACATTCTGACTGGTCCAGTACTCTGTAAGTTCTGACACATTTCTATTGCAGCAGCATGAAGGTTTGTGCTACAGAAGCTCTTCTATGAGATCAAACCACACGGGCCGGCCTTCCCTCGCATCCATGACCCAGTTTCCAGTCATCCTTCCTTGGATCACTTCTGGAAACCACTGCATACTGGGAACACCTGCTGTTCTGGAGTTGCTCCGACCCAGTTATTTAGCCATCGCAGTTCGTCAAAGTCACTCAGGCTTTTGCACTGCGCATTTTCTGCTTTCATCACATCAACTTCAAAAACTATCAGCTCACTAGAACCCACCTACTGACAGGAGCCACTTTAACAAGACTCACTCACTTCACCTGCCAGTGTTTTAATGTTGTTTATCTGGGAACATGGAGCTAAAAAGGTATTTGTAATATGTGGGTGTTTTTGTGACCATACATACCATTTTTATGTCATATAATTGTATTTTAAAATGTGCATATGCCTTCTGTGCCATTCTTGTACATTCTTCCTGTGAACAGGCCTGATGATACATGATCTGAAACCAACAAACACTAGAAGACACCAGCTAGAACTTTTTAAAAGAGGTGAAAGATGTCTTAAATACAAGGACACTTTACTCTGAAAGGTCCAGATACCAGAGCAGCTACTTAGAGGATTTTCTTGCAGGATTCAGCTTAAATCATGGCTTAAAAAAACATCAAATAAACTTTCAAATCAGCAGCACGTTTGACAAAATTTCAATAAATTGATGTTCGAGATTTTAAAATCATCTATAAAAAGGCACAAAAGCAACAAATCACAGAACTGACTGAGCTCCAAAACGCTGAAAACAATGAACCTACCGAGTCCTGAGTGTTAAAAACAGCCCTGAAACTCTGCGCCCACACAGACACAGCTGATCACATTTATCATTTTAGAAACTTTAATGTGGAAAGTTCAGGGTTTTTCTTGACGTAAGTTCAGTTTCATTAAAGGTCGTCCTTTCATTTTCTTCTGAATATTCTTTCCAGTGTGCTTCTGTGCAACGGGTTTTCAAGGCCGGTACAAATCTGGGTTACGGCCGCGCTGACTTCTGCTTCAAAGGGAGAAAGAGGAGCTGGAGTAGAGTCGACACACATTTGGAAAATGAAGAGAAACTCACCTGTGAAAAAGGACCGACTTGACCAGCGTGACCACGTCTCTGCTGGCGTTGTGACCGGCACAAACGCACGCTACATGGATCAACTGCACAAACACAAGAACAGGAAGAAGAAGATGAGTTTCACCAAACAACCAGGAGTTATTTTCTTCCAGCTGTCGACACTCTTGACTCTCTGGGTGTTGACAGGTTTCATCACAAACTCACAGCGGTCTCGTGTCTCTGTGTTTTTTTTATCGCATTGAATTAACAGTGAATTTATGCAGAGTGTCATCAGTTTCCTCCCAAAAAAACACACACACACACAGAAGTGTTACTGTTGTGAAGCAGTTCACCCCACGACACCTCTGCCGTTGAGTGAATCCGGGACGCTCGCGCCCCCCTCTCCCCGTCTCTGATGTGAAATTTCATATTTAGCTCCTCAAATATGTATGATTTCACGTCACTCGCTTTTCAGCAGCAAAAGTCTTTGAAAAGTTGGAGCTCAAAGGCTGCAAACGACATCAAAGAGGAAAGCGTTCCCTCGGATTTCAGTCGCTGTCAGCTCACCTCTGCCTCTGCAGCGACCTGCTGAGCTTCACTGGTGACTTTACAGGGACAATTAACTGTAAAATACCTGGTCGTGACTGTCCATGAGTGCGTTAGGGGTAATAAACTTCAGGTAACCATAGTAACGAGACTGATGCTTGATATTGTGAAGCAGATTAGAACCTGAGCACTGAAACTGAAAACTAAAACATCTAACAAGCGTGTTAATGCAGTCAGAGGTGTAGAAAACAGCCGTCTGCTCTTTTATTCGGGTCTATCAGGACCTCCTGTATGGAGTCACAGGAGTGCAAGAAATATAGTAACTCTGCAAAAGCATGAAAAATATAAAAAGGATTAAATAAATAAAGTTAAAAAAATTATTTAAAAAAAATGAAACAAATGTAATAAAACAAAACATGTAACAGAATAATTGGGTAAATTGAAAAATGGAAAAATATATGTAAAATAAAATAAATAAAAGAGACAATTAAAAAATGTTGGACTATAAAAACAAATAAATGAGAAACAAGAAAGAATAAAAAGAATAAAGCCAATAAATAAATGGGGAAATATGAAGACAAAGAATAAATAAGTAAATGTAGAAATCTGGAAATACGAAGGAAATATAGGAAAAAAAATAAAATTAAAATATAAATTTAGTAGTAAATTTATTAGTAGTTATTAGCATTAATTTATTAGTAAATTAATAGTAAATTTAAAATTATGAAAACATAAAAACAATATGTAAAGACATGTTTAATAATAATTTAATTTGTATTTCATAAATATAGAAACAAATATATAAAAATGTAAATGAACAAATATGTTAAAATCCATATATTTATTTATTTTACATTTTGCTGTTTCTCTTTATATTTGTTTTCTAATGTGATTTTAAAGATGTATTATAATTGAGGTGCTGCTGAGCTCTTTTATAAATGTGTTGATCAGCTGTGTGTTTCCTGACCTCACACTTCTGGACGGTGGGCGATCGAGGACACTCCGTGTGGTTGTTCTTCTCCTCCGCCGTGTTGTCGCCGTCTTCCGGCCCCGTGTCCGCGGATGCGCCCCACTGCTGGTTGCCATAGTTACCGTCCGGAGGCTGGGCGGCGGTGCCCTGCGATTGGCTGAGCTGCAGCCGGATCTGCCGGTTCTCCTCCTCCACCTCTCGGACCCGGGACTCCAGGACGGCTCGCTCCAGGACCTGGGCGGCCGGCGTGTCGGCCAGACAGGGAGTCAGGAGGAGGGAGCGTCCATCTGGGGGACGAGAGGGAGGGTCAGAGGAAAGACAACATGCAGGCAAATAAAAAAACTCTGCAGCGTCACCTGCTGGAGGACTTAATGTGTTAAAGAGGAAACGTACTGCTTTTTGTTTAATTCTGGTCAACAGCTGCATCTAAAAGGTCTACAAAAAGGGAATTATCAACATGACCTCCTTGTTTCCTTCAAACAGACCAGAGTTTGGGCTAAGTCTTAGCTTATAAAGAGATTTTGTCAAATAATTCCAAAGTTTGTAGTTATAAACCAAACTAAATATAAATCTGCATGACAAAGTTGTTACATGTGAAATAAGTAGCTTACTTACTCAAACTCAAGCCGCTCTAAGTCAACTGTTAGTATCAAAATAAGTAGCAACATATATGCATTTTGAAGTTTTTAGGCCCCAGTGTTGCTTTGTCATTCATAAAAAATCTCTTTCTTGTATTTTACCTACAAAACAGTGCATCATGTCTACGCTGAAAGTCACTGAAAGGCATTTAAAAACTCTTCTTTTACCACCACCAGAAAAAAAAATTTATATCTGCATCATGAATAAACAATAAGTTTAAATAAACTCTTGAATTTTTTATTTTTTGGCAAAATGATTTACTGTATTTAGGGTTTAATGGAGAAAAAACAAATGTGTAATTTGTTCCTGTAAATTAAATATTTGAATATACTTTGTCCATTAATTGAATTACTTCTTCAGTTAACTGCACAACAGTACAGAAGCAATAATCTATTATACGATGTAGTATTTTGATGTAAAGCTGCAGTGAATTAAGAACTACAGTATTTTCCTCTGAAATGTAGTAAAGTTGACGTATAAAGTAGAATAAAAGTACCAGACTGTACATAAGACACACAAAGGCATTAAAACTGAGACATTTTCACCAGGAATCTGATGAATTTATGTCTTTGCCTGTTTATTTTGCTGCCTCCTGAAGGACTTTGTAGCTTTAATTTTAAGGAAAAGTGCTCTATAAATAAAGATTGTTAGTATATTATAATGAGGACAACTTGAGTGTCGACGGTTAAGCTGCCAACACGTTGTCTTCTGTGGCTCCAAGTCTAATCCTGAACTCATCACCTCTCAGACCTCAGCGATGCTGCAGTCATGTTTTCTAGTTTATTGTGAAAACATGCTGACAATCCATCAGCGGTTCCTTCTCCTGAGAGTCACACTTGAAAATTAGCTCATCACACGTCGTCTTCTCGTCTTTCTCCACCCTCCTCCGTCTTTTTCTGACAGACTCTGGTGTGAACACTGAGGCCGGCTGCGCGTTTGTTACTGAAGACAGTAATAAGATGAGCGCCGGCAGAGACGCATTTGCTCTGAATACATTTCTGTCTCGTCATGTCTGCAGGATAATTTTAGACCGAGTTCAGTCTTCTGAGCTCTCGTCAGAAAAACAAATATTCAGACTGTAACTGGCTGTGAGTTTTAGCGTGTTTGCACGGATGCGATCAGGTTCAGATTGGCTTTTGTTGTGCCAGAACACTGAATAATCAACATTATTTGTTCTGCAGAATGTGCGGTATGATGCTGCTGCTGTATTTTCTTGTTTGTGCAGTTTGTTCACTGCTGCTCTGTGACTGCACATAGACCTTAGCTATCACCTACTGAAGGACCTCTGAACTTAGACTTTTTTTTTTTTGCATACATCATCCCTTACATATAAAACAAATTATTAATATTAACAACAAACCCACAGAGAAAGAAACCTGTTACAAAGCTATGGAGAACGTTTCACTCTTTTGTAACCTGTTGACCTTTTTGTTCTGCAATGGCTTAATCCACATGAACTGGGGTATTTTTTTCTTAAAGGTCCAATATTTTTTTTCGTTTTTCAGTGTCACATGCCTCCACGGTGTGTCTTTCAAGGTTTCTGCTCAAAATACCGCAGTGATGGTTCATTTTAACGAGACTGTACGACCTCTTACTTTAGTACTTTTCAGTCACTACCTGTCCCATGTCTGACAACAGAAACTGAAAAACTGTGTAAATGCAAACTGCTTCACTGGGAATTCAGTTGTTTATGTGAGCACAGAGAGCAGGAGAGAAGCTAACAGATGTAAACAACAGCTGAGTTTAGGTTAAACTAAACACAACAAGCAACAAGTAAACACATTAACCCAACCACTCTTTGTTTAATAGTTATAAATTAAAGTTAAAGCTTCCACCATCAATGCCTCCAGACAGCTGTGAGCTAATGGTAATGTTAGCCACATTAGCTGCCCAACATGCTATCCATGCATTCTCCCATTCATGTGGGCACATTGCCGTGAAAAATGAATCCACTGAGATCCTCAGATGCTGGAGTGCATGAAGACTCTTACGTTCACTCTTGCCATCAACAGCAAAACAAACTTCTCTTCAACTTCTGTGTAGTTGTGAAGCTGGGATGCTAACTACTTGTACGAGGGGCTTTAAGGATTGCATAGTTAACATCTTCTTATCTTAACAGCTTATATTTTACACCTCCAAGTTTAGAACAACCGCAAAGCACAATAACGTAGATTTTCACCATATGGGACCTTTAAAACCAAATTTTTCTTCCCCTGTCCTTCCAAGAAACCTCTGTCCAAATGAAAAATGTAAAAACATGATTGAAGAACTGTCAGGAACCAAACCAACACATGGGTCCAACAGAGGTCTGAAAAACGCTGCTAGCTGTTCCAAATATTTAGTCCTAAAAATTGACTATCAAGAAAGACAAGACTTATACATGTGGACTGGATCTGATGCCTCTGTTCTTATACATTTACGTAAAAACATGCAAACATCCAGTTAGCACGGTTAGCGCTAGCCTTATTTGAGCCACACCGACCATGTAAACAACAGCAGGTAACAACACACCCTTTGACTCTGACCTAAAACAGTGTTTAAGTGACTGAAAAGGCTCAAACGCAGACAAAAGCTGTGTTTTAAATAATAGCCGTGTACATGTAGACACAGTCTGAGTCACAACCGCCAGAAACAGACAACAGCAGCGTTTGATGCTTCTCTCCTCATTTTAACCTCAGACTCTGTGCAGCAGCATCATAATGGAAATGTTAAAAGCACTGAGGGCAGTTTAAAAAAAAAAGAAGCACGGCTCATGTTTTCTGGTGAATATTTAAATTTGCCAGCAGCTTAATGCATCACACACACAGAGACACCATCTTATTCCTGTGTGTTGTCTGAAGACACACCGTAGATTAATGTAACTCAGTCTAACATAAAACTGTCCTGCAGCCTCAAATACTCACTACAACACCAAATGTGGATTAATCCGCCACTGAAAGTAGTCCCTAATGAATGTGTATTTACCTTCTGTTTAAATAAAAACTACAACAATCATCCTCCATTGTTGTCATTTCCTCCTTTCTCCTGACCTTTCACCCCCACATCGACACATTCTTCTCATATTCTGTCTTCCTCCTCTCCTTCCCATACATTCATACTCCATTCCTCCCCCCTTTCCCTCTCTATATATTTTCCTCCCTGTCTCTCATTCTTCCTCCCCCTCTTCCTCTCTCAGTCTGTCTAGCAGCAGCTGGCCCACAGCTGAAGTGAGGCATGATGGGAATGTTCCCACCCTCAGCAGGAACGATGGAATCATGTTCGTTCATAACTGATTCCTTCTTCTGATTTTTTATTTAATATTCTTGTGTTTATTTTTTCTAAATTATTTATTTGCAACACTTTTTTTCCTGTGGTGAATCAGTCAAACAGCTGTACTGTCTATGCTGTATGTTGCATACAGAAGAAGTATTCACATCATTTATTTAAATAGAAACACCACTCTGTGTATAAGTGCAGAAGTATAATCTGCCAAAGAATGTATTTTTAGTTATATTATCAGTTGCTATACGATAGGACTGTTGTTACAGATGCAAGAAAGAGATAAAATTCTGATTTCTGTGTGTCTTCCTTCCTTCATTCATGCTTTTTTATTGCATGTGCAAACCTCTGCAGACTTACAAAGCTCACAATTACAAGATACTTCTAAGGGTTACAATATTTTTTGCATTCTGTTTGACCAAACTAATTATACGTTACTGTTTCAGTGTTTAACAGGTAAATTCTTCAGTCAGATTTCCTAAAGGTTGAGTTTTCCAGTCTGGACTCTGACATGTAAAACGTAGTGACACAGACATGATTGACTTTGAGATAATGTTGCTTAAAGAGCCCATATTCTGTTTTTTGGGAGGTTCCTTCAGTGTTATATTGCAGCTTTATTTGTTCATGTTAAAGGTCTTCAGACACCAAAGGCAGGTGTTGCCTCTCAGAAAAGTCCTGGTTTGAAGCTGTGATTTTTTCTGTTTCGTATTGCCATGGACCACATGTACATAACACCTGATTAGCAGCAGATTAGTCTCTTAAACAAAGAATGAGAAGATTTCTTACAGTTTGCAGGGTTTTAAATTCATGCAGTAGATGTCAGATGTAATGCAGTAAAATATAAAGTAGCTTTACATGGAAACAAGCACAACTAGCTTAGAACTATATGTAAATACATAACTGGGGTGAATGTACTTTAACTTGCACCTCTGTGTACAGTGTAGAATTTGTAATAAGAAGAATTCTATTATTATTTTATGTATTAATCATTGTTTGTTTTATTAATTAAATTATATTGGAATTCTGGACATTGCATTTTTAAATTTTATCATGCTAAACTCTATTTTTCCACTTTTTGCTGCTCTGGTAATTTTTTACTTTCTGTTTGGCCCGATTGGCTTTCTGTTGTGACATTCCTGAGCATCATTTGTAAAGGTGCTACATAAATAATGTTATTATCATTATTATAAAGTCATCATATACTGTAGTTATGTCTTACTGTACTCACATTATAAGTCTTGTAAAAACAGGAAACAATCTGTTAAAGAGCAAAGTGGAGCTGAATGGACGGATACAGTGACCACAATCTGATCTGCAGTCAGTCACATGCAGCCAAAAGGAAACGCTGGTTATTTCGGAAGCGATGAGCTCCAACAGCTCACTCCATCACTTTTAACACTCTCAGCTAAAGTGGATCCACTGCAGCGAGACAACTCATCAGTCATCCACGTGTTCGAGCCTCGACAGAGTGGAATCCTATTTTGCTGCTCCGCCTGCCCTCCAAGAACCGCTGCTAACCCCAACACATACATCAAATATTAACTGTATCGCCGGGACCTCGGTGTGTGTGATATCTAAGAAAAACACACGCAGCCTGCAGTCGTACTGTACCCGACCACGGCTAATCGGTGTGATAATGGGACTTTAAATTCAGCAGTAAAGGGAGGAAATCAGCTCAGAAAGAAACCTGCTGCCACACTGGAAACTCCTGCAGGACGCTTCAGTCAGAGCCGAGTCCAGAGCTGCATTATATCCATGAAGGTCCTCTGCTTTCCATTCATCCTAACAGGTCGCTCTCATTTCTGAGTGAGCACAGTCTCACGAGTTTCAACTCTGCAGTATCATTTTTAACATGGTATAAATCTAAATGTATGCAAGATTGTTGTGCACTGACGATTTAATGTACAGTAAGTACGTTTTGCTGTTTGTAATTTAAACGATCAGCAACACATTAACCGATACGGCCAAAGACGAAGGACGTGCATGTCGGAAAATATAATGTAGATCAGCTGTAGTACCCGCTTGTACCACCAGGTGGAGCCTCTTCCTGTTCAGTACTGTAGCAACCAGATGAGGTCATCACTCAAACTTTGGCAGGGTTTCCGCAGGGCATTAAAAAGCATTAATAGTCATTACATTGATTTTGTAAAAATTAAGGCTTTAAATAGCATTAATAAGCATTAAATCTGGTAAACAGAGGCATTATTTAGCATGATTTTTACTGCAGTTAAAATTTTTATGATTACTATCATTATGCACTAATGTTTCTATGCACAATAGGTATGTTTTGCCGTTTATAATTTAACCAATTAAAACTACATTAACCAATCTGCCAGAAGGCAAAGGAAAATGTAAGGTAGCTAACCTGTAGTACTCCTACTACTAGTCCTCTTACTGTTTGTTTGCAAGAAAGTGAATTTATGGGGGTTTATCAAGTAAAGGGCCACCATGACAAATACTTCTGGGATGTTTAATGACCGTGCATGTTCACTGCTTTCTATTAACCTCACTGCAGTTAAACAGGTTGCTTTCACCCCGACCATCTCATGAGTTTAAACTTCACTGTATCACTTTCAATATGGTTTAAATGTTTATATGCACAGTAGGGATGTTTTGCTTTTAATATTTTCAGCAAATAAAAACATATTACCCAATTAGGCAGAAGACGAAGTACATATATGCCAGAAAATGTATTGTAAATAAGCTGTAGTACCTGCTTGCGCCACCAGGTGGAGCCTCTCTTGTTTTAAACTCGAGCACCAGAGGACGAGGTCGAGGTTGGATTACAGGCAGTTCAGAGTTGGCAAGCAAGTGTGTTTGTGGGGGTTTATCTAGAAAAGGGCCACCATGACAAAGACTTATGTGACGCATAATAACTACAGGTCAGTAGGACAGTTTCCTTTGACCTCGTGACATTTGGAAATCAGCTGCTTTTACGATTTAATATGTTACACTGTTTCCTCACACGTTACAGCAGTGAGTTAAAAAATAAGCAGAATAAACTACAAGACAAGAAATAAAGGTCATAACAGACTTTGTACACCTTCCACATACAGGTAGTTGCACTAAACTGTAGGACTAATGCGGTGTGAACAATTGTACATAAAAAGTTGTGAAGATAACTTGTTACTGCACTGGAAAAGTTATAAAGAGGAAACTAGGCTTATATTTTCTTATGTGGGTTTGTGGGTAATGTCATCTGCCATAGATGGAAGCAACAATATCAGCATATGGAATAATGTCTTCTTTCCATAGTTTGTGTTATCAGTTATTCCATAATTGATTGAAAACGCTGCTGATTATCAATGAAGAGAACGATTCAATAACATTTAATATCAGGTTTGACTGCAAACACAATCAAACCTTATTCCTAAATGTTCACATTATTTTAGTTACATTCCTATATTATTATTTAATCTACCCAACACATCATTTTCCCTGCCAGGACACTTTAATGCCATTTTTCAAGCAGCTGTGGCCTTTTCTCTGTCAGCTCTTTTCTATTTTTTTCCCATTCTTTTCTCTTTGCTTTGGTAATTTGACTAAATGTCAGTGAAAAAGAGGGTCGCCCCTCAGTGATCCCTCGAGTATAAATAAAGGTTGAATGAATGTATTAAAAGATGACATTTCTGTGTTGTTCTTTGTTTGTTTATATAGAATAATCCTGCACAATATTATTTTATACGGTTCAGGGATTCTCTGCAATATCTGAATTTCTACATGTGGAACAATCTTATGTACGCGTGTATATTTCTCGTTTATTTTTATTTTCTTACATTTCTACACTATCCCCCATGACACAAACTTCCTCTTTGTGGGATCAAATAAGGCTGATCTTATCTTATATATAAAACTGCGCTTTAGTTTGTCTCTAACATCGTTTGATATAAAATGACTTCCTCAGGAAACCAGGCTGCATTTAATAACATTAAAGCGTCAGCGCTAAAATGCTAACCTGCATCCAGGATCTGCTCATTAGATTTTAATGAAGTGATAAATGAGAGATTGGAGGATTACTAAAAAGCAGGTCAGAGAAAGGTCTGCACACTTTTAGGCTCCAAATCAGTAAATTAATACCCTTTAAAAGCATTCACTTCAAAGGCAACATTTCAATCCAACAGATGAGCAATCAGAGGATCAGTGAAACCATCCACAGGAGATTTCAAGTGAATTTATCTTGAAAAAAAGAAAAAGGTCAATTAGTTGATTAACAGAAAATAATCAGCAACTACTTTATTAATTGAACAGGTAAAAAAATACGAGATTGCTGGATTTTAGGGGTGATTTTTGGATGTGGGTCCCAAAAAACACAATTTTTTTTTTTTAATGTTTCATAAACTAGACGATAAATCAGAAAAGAAATTCTCATTTGCTGCTACTTGCCTGATTTAGGTTTTATTTTTACGTAGCTGTATGTTGTTTAAGGTTTGATTGTGATTAAATAAGAATAAAATCTATAATCAGTCTGCATTGCTCGAGACACTGCAGCTTTAAAGCCGATGTGATTTAAGGCTGCTGTAGACGTGACCTCCCGCTCGCCTCTCGAAGTATGTGTTTGTTATTAAAGCTTTTCCACAAAACCGTTGTGATCTAAACAAAAGCGCTGACTGCACCTCGTTGGCTGTTTGAGACGTCAGAATGAAAAATCAACCCGAACAGAAAATGGCCTCCGTGTGTTTAAAAATTGAACTTAATAGTCAGATCGAAGGGGAAAACATCTGATAATTGATGTTTTCTGTTCTCGTTGGATTCTTGCGACTCTGTCTGACCCAAACCACAGCCCCCAAGTCTTTAATTATAAATCAGCTTTTGACTTTTTCAAACCCAATATCCATGAAAATTGCACAGCGAGGGCTCTCGGATTGCACTGAATAATGAAAAGTGTTTGGCTGGTGCGTGTCGGAGCGCATTCCTACTCACTCTCCAGGTTTCCAGCCAGCAGGTAGAGCCAGGTGAGCAGGACGATGGCCGTGAGAGACGCCACCAGCAGCTTGAGGCGGCCGCGACACAGCAGGTTCATGGTGGGACGGCGGCGAGGGGTCGGGACGAGGACGAAGGAAAGGGAGGAGGGGGTTCAGGTGGGTTTCAGTCCCTCATCAGGTCCCCGCAGCATCCTTTCATCTGAGGAACAAAACACAACTCAATCAGCGCACTGGAAACTTGTACTTTTCTTAAAGTGATGTTTGTGGAGAAACTGTCATCATTCCAGAGCTGCAAACTGCTGGGTTCTGGTCCCACAGTGGTCTGCAGATTCCTTCTGAATCACTCACAAGTCTGTGGTTTGCAGAGCTTTTGCAGATCCAAACTGTTTGGAGCTCATCTGAACCAGATCTGCGGTAAATGTCCCCGAACCCACAGTGTAGAAGACGGAACCCAAAAGGCAGCAGATACCATTTAGAGCTGACGTACAGACATGTAGAGCACTCAGATCTGGTCTAACACGATCCACGTGTTGTACCAACGTTCATCAGGAGTTAGAGTGGATCAGAACAACCTGAACCTTCAACTAAAACGTGCAAATTGAAAAGAAGCTGTTATCTGTGCAATTTAACAACTCTAGCAGCAAAAACAAAACCTGATTAACACTCTGAACTCCAAACAGTTTCTGGGTGTTTTTTTTTGTGCTCTGGTCACATTCTTCACTGCAGTATGAAGTCCTGCGCCGCTATGGAAACAACACAACCATGACTAGGAGGAGAGAGAACTCAGACATGTCTTCTGTGCAGTCTGGCACACTTATAAAATCATGAATGATAAAAAATAAAGAACCATAGTTTTGTCCTCAAAAAGTGACAAAAGGAGAATCAGCAGTCCAACATTTGTTACAAACACTGGGAATGTGAAACAGCAGCTCCACATGTTATACATATTTAAATATTTACATTTTTACTAACTCTGCGTTTATCACTCCACGCTACACATCACTCCAGAAAGATGTCACAAAGCTGAATGTATCTTCCATCAACTTGCTGACAGCTGTCTCCTCTGGATGTTGTTTTTTGTGCCATGGTGCATTCATTTTTTTGATAAAGTATGTTTTGGGGTTTTTTTTCCATCTCAGTCTCTTTAATTTATTTCCATACTCGTCTCCTCTCTGCTCCGTGGAAACACGGCCTAAAGTTTATTCACATTTTTACTAAACGTCTGTCACGAGACTGTTGGACACAGCTGAGAAAACCAAAATGAGGGACAAGTGCCTGCAAAGAGACACAGAACAACTACAGAGACACAAAGAATTCCCACAAGGGCACCAGAGAGACACAGAATGACCACGAAAAGGAAAAAAAAAAAAAAAAAGACAAGATATGCAGAAACAGACACAAAAACTACTAGAAAGAAACACAAAATATACAGAAAAAGACACAGAATGACCACAAAAAAACACAAAATGACAAGACAGAAACACAAAACACACAGAAAAAGACACAAAAAGACCACAAAAGGACAGAAAATTACCAGAAAGAACCACAAAATGCACAGAAAGAGACAAAAAAAAGACCACAAAAGACTAAAAATGACAAGAAACATGAAATACGCAGATACAAAATGACCACAAAAAGACAAAAAAAATGTCAAGAAAGACACAAAATATGTAGAAAAAGACTCAAAACAACCACAAAAAGACAGAAAATTACCAGAAAGAAACACAAAATGACCAGAAACAGACAAAATGGGAACAGAGAGGCAGAATTTTCTCCGTATTTGTAGGATTCTGTGCTGCCACATGATTGGCTGATTAGATGAATTAAAATGTTTTCCTTACAGTGCTCAGTGAGTAAATGTTTCTGAATCAATATTTTAACTGACATCACACATTAGACAGTGATGTGACGGCGCTTCACCTGTTTGAATGAACCTGATTTAAGATTTAGTGGTAACAGCTTCACAGCGGCGCCTCGTTCCTTTTGTTTGACAACCTGATGGAGATGCAGTTTGACATCCGGCTGCATAAAACATGAGATTAAATAAAATAAAGATCAGTGTGAAACTCCTGTCGCCACTGTTCAGTCTCAAGAGTCGAGTCGCTGCGGAGACGAGATCCGACGATTGTTCAGATCGATAAGGATGAAGTGAACTGAATCAGGAGTCACTTCAGTTCCATGTGAACACAGAAATCCATGAACAAGCTGCAGCTGAACCTCCTCAGTGAGTCCAGCAGGTCCGTCTTTGTTTTACGGCGTCACTCGTTAATCCCTCTTTAATGAGACAGAAGCCTGAAGGAAACACGAGTGGAGACGAGACTCGGCCGAGTTTACAGCCGACCGAAGGAAACTTTAACCTCAAACTGAGCTTCATTTGGATTCTTGGATCAAGGCAGAGCTGCTTTCTGAGACGCAGCAAAGCTTTGACCAACGCTGAAGATTATTGATGGATTTACTAAAAGTGGAAGCTCATGGAAAAATGTAAAAGCAACATCACTTCTAAATCTCCACATATTTCACACATTTACCATAACTGAAGGATTTTTAAAAACTTATATTTAAAGAAACATCACGCATATTCACATATTGGCTCATGTAAATTTCATGTTCCATATTTCACCTTATTTTTCATTTATTAAACATATTTATTATTATTTGTGTTTCTGAGGTTGTGAATGTGTCCTAATCCACCAGTTGTGGAGTTTAAGAGCATCTTAATCACATATTTTTCACAATAGAATAACAATGAAGGCTTCTTATTGCATTGTATTTCCGTTTTGTATTTTCCATTTTCATTATCCAATAATCCTCTGATTATTTAGAAGTAATTGATTCATTGTTTGGTCAACGGAACATCAAACAAATGCCAAAAGACAAAAGGCTTTATTCAACCCAAAAATGATTAAAGCTAAACTGATGAATGACAAAGAAAAAGGCTTCTTTAAGACACTAAAAGCTAAAAATATTTGGGATTGATGTCAAAATTTGTGCTTAAAATATGACTCAAACAATCAATCATTTATCACAATAGCTGCAGAATCAATTTTAAATTGGAACCACAAATTAAAACAATAGAGCGAGCAAAACCCCCAATGTTTAGATGACTAATATTTCAGTATTTAGATTTTATTCAACTCAAGCAGGTTAAAACTTTGTCTGTTGTATTAATACTCCATCACGTTTAACTCTGACTAAACCGGAGTTTGAAAGAAATTTATATGAAAAATCAAATGTGTCAGAAAAATACACAATAGACACATACTTTCTCCAAACTGTTCAAGGATTGTTGCAGATTTTTGTAAATAATCAACATGCAATTTTATCCATTTGTAATATGATGAAATTTAGAAACTACATGTTTATGATATGTGCCAGTATAGAAATATATTAGTTTTCTTTTGAGATCAAAAGTTTGTTTCAGAAAAAAACAACAGCCCTGATTTAAGCTTTCAGTAATATCGCATGATTTTCCCACAGAATGTCTATAAAAGATGGATGTAGCCTTCAGGTCTGAAAAGTGAAGCCGATGCTAACAACCCTTTGTTCTTTCTATCAGCCAGCAGGGGGCGACTCAAGAAATCCAATCGTATAAAAGTCCTTGATCTGTTACCTCAGGAAGTGTTTTCCTAATGAATGTATGGACTCAATCGATGGTTTCAAAGCTCCTTAAATACAACATGACGTTCATTTAGTAAATTATGGTTCCATTTAGAGGAATACAGACAATACAGCAGAGTGGTTTCTGAACGAGGCTACCTTGTAGCAGATTCAGCCCTCGCTCGTTTTAAAAAACCAAGCTGATGAAGGCCAAATTCCAAACTCAAGGCCTGAAAACAGTCCTTCACAAACCAGTGGGCACGTCTGTCTTTTATCTTCAGTCCACGGCTCTTCCTTAGCGAGTGTAGTTCACCCAGATGTCATAGAATTGCAGATAACTTGTTTGTTTTGGCTAAAAGCTGAAACTGAAAGTTCAAGGAGCCACATCCATCGGTCAAAAAAGATCATGTGACACGGCTGGAAACTCCAGAACGGTTCCCAAAAAAACTACCTGGATACACTTTATTTTACAGGTGCTTAATTTCCTGAACTTTCTAGGAAATTCACCTAAATTAAAGATAAAACGGAGCCACAAAAGAGAGAATTTAAACCCAAGGCAAACATTTATTCATTATTAAATCACATTTGCATTGATCATAAATGCTGAATTGTTTGCTTTCCTGTAGACAAATTTAATGTTTCTGCGTCTGTGCTCCGACAGAAACGCTCTGTGTAATTAACCAGAACTACTTAATTGGAAATATCCAAACTAAACTCTGTGTTTAAAGTATTTTACTCTCAATGACTTTGTTGATCATTTCAGAAAACTTGAAAATTAGCAAGAAATTAGGAACCTGTACGTTTATTAGAATTCTTTTTCAGTTCGTATTTGAAGAAAATAAAAAGTAGAAGACAAACAAAACACTTGTACCGACGTCTTTGTGTAACCAAGAGATACTTCACGAACTCCAGATGACCTGTACGTTATTTCTAAGACCGCTTTGGAGGACAGAGAATCTCTGATAAGTCTGACGGTAAACTGAAGGACGAGAAAGAGACAAAACACAGGCAGCTTTCAGTCAAACATCTCCAACAAAACAAGATGAAGGTCAGAGAGGTGACACCCCAGCGAGGAGAGAGGTCAGCTTTAAAAAGCAGAAGAAAAGAAACAATTCCCAGCTTCACTTCCTCGATTCTTAACGAACAAAGAAGCTGCAGACGCGTCGGTCAGGTCGGCTGCAGGATAAATGTGGGTGTAGATCTTCTTAATAATGATCCACAGTCTGGTGTTTACTCTGAGGAGCCGCTCGGCCTCCATACGTCTCTGTCAGGACGTTTTGCCGTCGCTGCTGTTTTCTGTCCTCAGCAGCTGAATCAGCTTCATGTTAAAACACAGAAAAACGCTGCTGTTTGACACAAAGCTTCCTCTGCCGCACCTGAAGGTCACCTCGCAACTTCCTCAACTTGGGACTTTTCTCGCTCAAACTTGAACCGACATCGTTTTGACATGTTCAAGTTTAAAAGGAGCCAGACAAAAAAAAGCGAGTTCTGTATCTGCCTCTTGCATTAAGGCTGGTTTTTACAAGTAGTGTCAGAAATGGAGGTTTTGCCATAAAAATATTTGTTTTCTAGCAGTTTTCGTGACTCAGATTTTCAATTTTTGGAGATCTGCTTTGAAAAAAACAAAAACAATGCAGAGTTGCTGTATGTTGTGTCGTCGTCTTACAGCCTCATAGTTTGTTGACACGCTCAAACAAAGCCACGGTTATTTGTCTCTATATGACCTGCAGTGTTTAGGCTACTTCCACAGGAAACCATTTACTGATAAATGTAGTCAGTGTGCTTCAGGAGCTGCAGCAATTTTAATTTAGAATTTAAATTAAAAGCTTTATTGTCATTTAACTGCAGCGCAGGACAACAAAACAAAACAAAAGGCCGTCTACTATCCCAGTAAATAAAAACAATAGAACATTTTAAAGCTTGACAAATGCAGGAAAGGAATTAGAATCATCATTTGAGGTGTTTCTGCTAAAAAAAAAAAAAAAAAAAAAACAGTGTTTAAATGTGTGCATACACATTCCCTGCAAACTTTGCAAAATCTGTTGTCAGCATTAGGTGAATCGTTGAATGTTGTATTTACTTTATAATGTTTAAAGCAGTTTAATTTTGCAGGGCTGAAGAGCTCAGCAGAGCCAATTAATTTACCTACATGCAACTTGAGGTGTGAATCTGTTTTCTTTACTTTGGACAACGATAAGTAGATGTAGGACTCACTCTAAGGAAGTGAAATAACAGTGAGACAGTTGTTGGAAAGGTAAGGAACTAAAGACAGGAAAAGGAAAAGAAAGGAAAGGGGGGAAAAAGAGAGGAAAAGAGCAAAGATAATAAAAGGAAAAGAAAGGAAAGGAAAGGAAAGGAAAGGAAAGGAAAGGAAAGGAAGGGAAAGATACTAAAGACAATGAAAGAAAGGAAACAAAGACAAGGAAAGGAAAGAAGCAAAGATAAGAAAAAGAAAGGAAACAAAGGAAAGGAACAAAGACAAGGGAAAGGAAGGAAAGAAAAGAAAAGGAAAGGAACAAAGATAAGGAAAGGAAACAAAGACAAGGAAAGGAAAGGAACAAAAAGGAAAGAAGCAAAGATAAGAAAAAGAAAGGAACAAAGACAAGGGAAGGGAAGGGAAGGAAAGAAAAGAAAAGGAAAGAAACAAAGATAAGGAAAGGAAAGGAAAGGAAAGGAAAGGAAAGGAAAGGAAAGGAAAGGAAAGGAAACAAAGGAAAGGAAAGGAAAGGAAAGGAAAGGAAAGGAAAGGAAAGGAAAGGAAAAGAGATTAAAGGAAAGGAACAAAAAGGAAAGAAGCAAAGATAAGAAAAAGAAAGGAAACAAACAAGATGAGGAAAGGAAACAAAGGAAAGGAAAGGAACAAAGACAAGGGAAGGGAAGGGAAGGAAGGAAAAGAAAAGGAAAGGAACCAAGGCAAGGAAAGTAGAGGAAAGAAAAGGAAAGAAACAAAGATAAGGAAAGGAAAGGAAAGGAAAGGAAAGGAAAGGAAAGGAAAGGTGATGTGTGACTATACACTCATGAAAGCATGATAACAAATATTGTATTCCATTTCTTTAAATATACGCCTCTGGAACTTAGATGCTGGGCCGTAAAAGCAACAGACGATTTATACTGACAACAGAAACAGTTAAATAAAGTGTAATAGCCTTTGCCAGAGAGTCACAAAGGGAGTTTTCCAGTAAATACAGGGTTTAAGGATGCAGATCTGTCCTGAAAGGTGCAGGGAAAGTGTCAAACGTATTTGTTCTCTGGTCAGAAACCAGCAGGAGCAGAAAAACCTGAGCAACTTGCAAAAAGTTAAAAACATTAAAAAGTAAATTGTCGATGCAACTCTGCGTGGTTCAGAGTGATGCATTATTAAAAACACTACAATTATCTGCTGTAAGTGTGGATCAAACTGTGCACAGAAATCACTCTGGCAGCCATTTAAACTTTCAGAGTACATAGAGATGATTTATGAGTTAATTAGCCGGGCTGATGTATGCGCTGTACGTCGTTAAGAGCAATGAAAGGTGCTGACAGGAAGAAAAGAGCAAAGAGATGGAGAGAACAGAGAGAGGAAGGATAGAGGAGGAGGAGGAAGAGGAAGAGGAAAGGAGGGAAATGGAAGTGGTAATAGGAGAGGAAAGAAATGAGGAGAGAGGAAAAGAAAGTAAGTGATGAAGAGGAGAAACAGAGAGAGAGATGAGAAAAAGAGCAGAAAGGAAGGAAAAGAAAAGGAAAGAAAAAAGGGAAAGAAAAGGAAAGGAAACGAGAATCAGGACAGGAAAGGAAAGGAAACAACAACAAAGAAAAAAGGACAGGAAACTAAAACAAGGGAACTAAAGAAAAGGAAAGAAAGAGATGTAAAGGAAAGGAAAGGAAAGGAAAGGAAAGGAAAGGAAAAAATACAAGTAAAGAAAAGGACACTAAGACTGGAACTAAGGGACAGGGAAACAGAGATAAGGAAAGGAAACCAAAGAGAGGAAAGGAAAAGGAAAGGAAACAACAACAAGGACAGAAAAGAAAAAGGAAAGGAAACAAAGAGGCTCAGGAGAGCGAAGGAAAGGAAAGAAGGAACAAGGAGACCAAAGTAAAAGCAAGGACAGGAGAGGAAAGTATAGATTAGAGTAGAGGTGATGACAGAAGAAGCAACGTGGGAGAAAAGAGATGCCAAAGGGAGAGAGGGAAACAAAGACAATGGTGGAAGACAAGAGGAGATAAGGTGGAGGAACCAGGAAGAGAATAAAGGAAGATTTATGCAGCAGGGAGGACATGAAACGGCACGAAACAAGAGGAGAAGAGGAGGTGAATAAGGTGGAGGCCGAGTTGGAGGAGGCAGAGGTTTGCCGGCCATTCAGCCTGCGAGGATAAAAGTGTCAGGGACAGTTCCACTAAAGAGGACTTTAATAGGCAGCTTCTGTTGATTCTGCAGGAGCTGCACAAAACTCTTCCCAGCTCTAATTGTGGCCGTAAAAACAAAGCGCTCGGCGGGCGATACGAGGCGTCGCAGGACTGCGGCGGTCAGCAGCGATATGGAAGCAGAGCTGAGAGCAGCACAGGAGGGACGACGGCGTGGGCGGTGGCAGGGCGAGGACCGGCACACAAGTGTAAATTAAAGGATTACAGACCGACCACAGACAGCAACAACCGTTTCCTACACGCTCTGTTATTCTCCACAGCCCCAAAGCAGCTATTTACTCACAGCCGCAAATGAAATCAAAGCCACAGTTTATGGGAAAATTAATGGAAATAGTCGACGCACAAAGACGAGGACTGATTCAGAAAAGAACAAACCAAAGTCTGCACAAATGTCAGAGCCAGTTCATGTCAAGCTCCCGGCAGTTCTGAGTTATTTATGCAACTCAAAAACACAGAAAGGGCTTTTTAATTACTGATAAACTTAATAACTAAACATGACTTTAAAACAGCTGTGGTATATATAATAATGCACATTAAGTGTTCCAGCATAGCAAATAATGGATGCTGTAGAGAAAGTCTGATTCTACTTCGTCTTTTATAATATTCTGATACTCACTGCACAAAAACAAGGACTCTTTCCAAAGAAAACAGAAACAAAACAAAAACAAAAACACCAAACTCTGTAAAATTCATCGTCTGCAAACCATGAAAGTCTGCACACGGTTTTGTGCCAGTCCTTGTAAAGCTGCCGGCATTTTACTGAATTATTTGTGCAACATTGTCGGCTCCAAAATAACGGACTCTGTGCAGAAAGTCGACTTGATTTTTGCAAATAATTGCAAATTAACTGCAAAAAGATCAGAACACCAAAGTCAATAATATCACCATCTGGAAACCATGAATGTCTGCACAAATTTCAGCAACTTACCGGCTAAACCAAGACTTGTAACAGTTTAATTGTAATACTGCCACACAAACGTCACAGTATGGAAATAAAGATAGAATAATTAGAAGTTAATATTCTGCTAGAAGATCAGAACTGACTCCAACAAAAAGGACACCAAAGTCAATAAATCACATCATCTGCAAACCACGAATGTTTGCACAAAGACCAGGAGCATTTCCAAAAAAAGGAACACCACAGTCTGTAAAAACATCAGTGCCAGTCCATGTCAAGCTACAAGGTGCACAGCAAACATCCCAAAATAGAAAATAGACTCTGTGGCAAAAGTCGACTCCGCTTGGTCTTTTGCAAAACTTTGATATTCGCTGCACAAAGATAAAATAAAAATCATCCTCTGGAAGCCGTGAAAGTCTGCACACGTTTTTCTACAAGTCCTTGGACAGAGACCAGCCTTTTACTGACTTATTTATGCAACACTGTCAGCTCAAAAACACAGAAAGGCCCGTTGAATTACTGATGAACTCACGGACTAAATACCAACTTAAAACAGAAATGGTGTGAATGTAACAGGCCAACCGTCCCATTGAAGAAAACACTGGATGCTAAAAGTCTAGGAAGTCTAACTCTACTTTGTATGAAAAGATAAGTCTGTGAATTTCACCATCTGGAAACCATGAAAGTCTGAACAAGTTTCTGTGCCCGTCCATGTCAAGCTCGCAGCATTTTACTGAATTATTTGTGGCATAATTGTAATAATGCACAAAGAGCAGGAGCCTTACCAGAAAAGAACTCCAAAGTCTGTAAAAATTTCAGTGCCAGTCAATGTCGGGCTAACCGCAACTTACTGAATTATTTGTGCAGCTCTGTCAGCTCAAGCACACAGAAAGGCCCTTTAAATTACTGATGAACTCACTGAGTAAACACAGACTTAAACCAGAAGCGGTATGAATGCAATAATGTACGCCAAGTGGGCCAGAATAGAGACAAATGGAGGAGGCCTGCGTGATCTCTTGACACACTTTGTGCATTTTTCACATAAACTACCATCAGAAACTGCTGAAAGTTTAGCATTTACAGTTTTTTTTAAGGAAAAACAACAACAAAAATCCAATCATAATTTTGCAAGCAGCATTTTTATAGCACAATTTTTATATCAGAAATCAAAACTGTATGTTTACTGCTGCCAGACGACTACACAAAGGAAAAACAGAGAAAGCTCAGGATAAACACATCATTTCTCTGATTCCTGGGTTGTGAATCTTAAAAGTGAATCCTGCAGGTCGGGGCGAAAGGAGGAACATGCAGCATAATGCAATTAGGACCTGAACGCAGCGCTTCGGTCCAGCAGCCGTGTCCTCTTTCCAACTGAAAGGCTTTTTTAGCACCGAGCTAATCACAGAGGGGATAGTCCTGATTAAGGGAATAATCAGCCGGCGCTTCCTGCATTAGAGCAGAGAGATAAGCGTGGAGAGAAGCAATCAACTCCACTCGCTCTCTCGGTTCACCTCCTTGACCCCAACACAAAGACGAGACCTTCAGAACGCTCACGCTTCCTCTGACATGTTTACTTCACGTCCATTTATGGCTCCGGTTTCCTGCGAGCGGAGAAAGTATTTGCGGTCGTGTTGACAGAAGAGACGCCTCTTTGCATGGCGCTGACATGAATGACAATAAAGCTGATCTTGTTTTGCACAGAAGTCATCTGAAATAAATATCACACACTGCGTTCATACAGTACATACAGTAATCCAATTATCCCTCCCGGCTTCCCGTCATTTGAATTAAGCTGATTTCATGGCCGGCAGGAGGGCGACATATTAGCCTTTTCTTTTTTAATGGTGTTCGTTGCAGTCACAGATTAAGAACAATTCACCTTCTTCTGCTCGAAAGCTTCCTAATGTTCTCCATGAATGCAAAATGGAGTTGCGACCTTCTAGGTGGACCATGCATCTCAAACTTTATCGTAACATGAACCGATGACGATTAGAAGTCATCATGACTTTTAGGGCTGGACCCGAATAGCTGAATAGCCGACTATTCATTCGCTGTGCTGGAATCGGGATATCAAACTTGATCTCCGAATACCCCCGCCGCGGTGGAAACGGAGCCGTCACCGGCGCCGCTAACCCAAACACAGAAAGTGGTCTTAGTAGCCAAATGCTGCCTGTGCGCCCCCCCCCCACCCCTCCACCAGCCCTAATGAGTTTGGTGAGGCTAAAGCATGTTAGCTTCTTCCTTGTTCGTGCAGAGGTTTGCGAACTCACATCTACCTGTAGTACCCGCCTGCTGCCACTCGGGGGCAGTGTCAAAAATATCTGAAACAACTTGAAATGTAGGTTATTCTTGTTTGTGTATGTGCATTTGTTGGTTCTTTTGCTTTTGTCTAGTTGCTAAAAATATAGAAATCATGGTGGAGCGAAACAGTCCTGCTGCATCAGCGGCTTTTTTCTTTTGTCGTTTGACTCCACCTTTCAGCCAATTAGCATTGGAACTAGCATCATCGCTTGGGGTCGACGTACCGATGTTTTGCTACACGCAAGAACATCTCTGCTGCTTCTGCACTGGTTGAATTTCCATAATTCCAAAAAGACACAAAACCAGTCCCTTTAAAATAAGACAACAAATTTGAACCAGACAAGGTTTTGATCAATAATTTCTGAAAAACACAAGTCTGTCCTTTCATCCACCAATACCTTTAATGGTAAAACTTGTGAGGTAAAACTTGCAGGTTCATATTTAGCGTTTTTGGCATCTACTAGATTATCTTTACATGCCTTAATATTCAAAAAACAAATTTTTTCTCACATTGCTGTAGCACCTCTTCACTGTCTTTCTGTCTGAAAGGCTCCTGTCTCTTTAAGGTCCACTTCCTGAAAGCCCAGTCTGCTCTGATTGGTCAGCTGGCTCGATAAAGCAAGGTAACACTGATTAGCAACCCCAGATGTATGAGTATGGGGATGTAGCTCTAGAATGAGCCAGAAGGCAGCTGCTCATTCTTAGTTGAGGAGCTAAACTAGCTGCGAAATAGGTGTTACGCAAATGTGTTACATGATGATGTAGATAAGTAACACAAAAAAGCCTGGGTGTGTAAGGCAGGTAAGGAGCAGATTTTCTGTGGAAGAGAATAACTCCCTTTGGTGTGGACTTGTTAAGTTTTTAGATGTTTTACATTCACAAAACGCAGCTATATAACACACTGAAGAAAAGAGAAAAAACAAAAAAAAACTGAACATGTGTTGTTTAAACTCTTCTGGTGGCAAACATTCAATCAGACATTAAGAGAAAAACTAAAGACGGAGTGAAAACTGAAATAACAACAACTAAGGCTGAGAGCTGTGTGCATAGAAAACGGACTTTAAAGTTCAAGATCTTTGTTGCTTCAGTGTGGTTCACCATCAGGATCCCGGTGTCCTGACGGTGTCAAAACTCGCACCGATGTGCAAAAAAATGCCTCGAGCAGCTTTCAAAACTGGGCTGTTGTCCATCCTCTGCCCTCCAGCATCATCGCTGTTTATCATGTTTCAGCATCTTCCCGCCCTGTTTCTCCCTCCTCACTCTCTGCGCTTATCAAAGGCTTGGAGTCGTCTCTTCCCCCGGCCAACATCAGAGCTCTGCAGCAGCTTTCCAGGAGGAAAACGTCTCAGTTTTTTTGTGTAAAGACACTCGAGTCCTCTGGAAAATACTCTCAATGAGCGAGGAGACGCATAATAAAACAGAAAAGCATGCAAAGCACTTTAATCAGTAAAACAACTCCTCCAATAACAATTTTAGCAAGCTTGTTAAAAATTGTCTTGAAATCATGTGACTGAAAGTCAATAAATGACCATTTTGCATAATAAACTGGCTCTGGGTGCAGATAAGGACACGGCGTGTTCTGGATCCTGATCAATGAAAACAACTTCAGTACTAAGTTTCTAAACATGGAGATACCTTACTGTGAATAACACATTTTTCATGTTTAAAAACCTGACAAGGATTAAAACAGAAAGTTGAAGAATGAACTCAGCATACATCTGATTAGAAGAGGAATCAGAAAGGGTTACAAGCAATTTCCTAAAAATTATCTTCTATTTAGCTGCAAGGATATTAAAGTCCCACACAACGTGCTGCTAATTTTAAAGGAAATGGAGAATTAGTTAGTGTTACTCCACAGGTATTAAAATTTGCTCATCGTATTTTAGAAAACTAGGACATTTTGTGTAAGGTGAGTGAAAAACAGTTAATAAACTGATGTCAGTATCAGTCGGAATTTCTGACTTGGCCTTATACTGACATTGTTTTAATTCAATTCAAACCAATTTTATATATATATAGCGTCCATTCACAACATATGTCGTCTCATAGCACTTCATACAGCAAGGTAAAGACGTCATGGCTAAAAAGTAGAAAAACTCAGGGAGAAGCTCATATTTAGCCACGTTAGCTGCACGGCTCTGTGGGCGGCCATGTTGGATTATCTGGTGGTCTGGACTTAAATGTGTCAGCAATGACAATTCGGTGATTCTGTGATACCTTTTCAAGTTAGTTTAGTTAGCGAGAAGGGCTCATTTTCATGAGCAACATCCCTGCTTTCAGAGAACTATCAGGTGGATGCAAGGCTGTAACTTTGATCTGTTTTACTTCCATATCTAGAACCACCTTTGGGTCAATTTCATTTTTATTCAGTACTTTAGCTTTATGACAAAATGTAGTAAAAATCTGCTGTAACTTCTGTTTCCTGCCCATTGGCAAACATCAGATGAACACAGCAGCTAAACATCAGCGTATTAGCATTTTCATTGTGAGCATTTAGCACTCAGCTCCAAGTGAAGCCTCACGTCGCTGCCAGTGTCTCTGCGGAGATGATCCGGCTGCGGCTCACAACATCAATATTTCATCACAAAGATCCACGAGCCAAATACAACTCGTCTTATCCTTCCACTCTCGCCGTCACTCCCTCCTGTCCTGCAATAATTCCACTTTAACGCACGTTCTGATTTTTATTCGAGTCCTTTGGGCCACGGAGGCACACTCGACTTAATCTGCGGTATTGTCGGCGTGCCGGCCTGCCCTGTGAGGTCGAGTGTTTTTCTTTGTGATTTATCAGAGTAAGCTGAGGTGGGATTAGTGGGATTGTGACCGGGGGAGACCTTTTCATTTCATTTCCCTGCAGCTCCACAGACACGAGCAGGAATTCGCAATGATACACTCTGTGTGCGTCAACTGGACCACATTTCTCTTTTTACACTCACAGGTTTTTACATGATCTACCTTTTTCTTTTTTTTTTTTTTAACAAACTGAACCAGAACTTGCTATTACTACGGCACATACAGCTGTGTGGTACAGTCATTAATATTTTTCTGCTGTGATCACTTGTCCTTTATCTAAAACCACTCGAGCGGATCAGTCTTATAAAAACGCCACGGGATTGTGGAATAATTATCCGGACTGTCTGTGAAATATGATTTCTAGGATTGCTTTAAGAGGCTTAGGAAATAATCATTCAAGACCAGAATGTGATTCTGGTTTTGTGAATTGTTTGTATGTTTCATGAATTGTTTTATACCTTTGCTTTATATTTGGATGCAGGAAAAAGAGCCTATACTTTTGTAATAGATGGAAAAACAGACACTAATGGTCAAACCAACACAGGCAAGAACAATATGTGCCTTTGGTCTCTCACACTGCTTATCAGAAATGCAATTTCCATATATTTGAACAAGTACAAGCAGACAAACAGATAATGAAACAAAATGTACTCAAAGCATTTATCACTGCTGCTGCATCTCATGTTCTTCCTTCAAGGACGTGACCCTTATAGTTTAGTGTTGTTGTGGATGAAGGATGCAGATATTGCACTTGCAAAGAACAAGAATTTATAATTAGTCTTGTACAAGTCCTGCATTCAAACACTTATTAAGTAAAACTATACATGTGTTACCATCAAAATCTTACATTATATTAAAGAGAAATCCAACAATTATCAAATAAATGTAGTGAAGTAAGAAGTACAATGTTTTTCCACCTAAATGTAGATGAAAAAAAAAAAAAATCCTCATGTATAAGTCAAGCGACAGTCTCTGGGGCTGAAAAATGAAGCCACTGTGGAATTACCAAAAACTGCAATTCCTCAAAAAAGCCACTTGAGGCTGCCTCCAGAAGTGAGTCAGTCCCCACAGACCTCAGTAGTAAAACGTCCAACTTTACAACAGAAATAAGAATGTTTACAGCCTGCTACAAAGAACAGTTTTGGTATCTTTGGCTAACTTGCCCATCCATGACTACTGTACTGGAGGTGAATTTGTACATAGTGCATCCATTTAAATTGTATTAACCCTTTATAGGGAAGTTGTTGAAATACTTGGGAAAGTAACATTTAAACCCTGGAGTGTAATTGGTGGACATTTTTCCTTTTTTTGAATATTTTGTTAAAAGACAAAAAAAGAAAAGATTTGGCTGCAAATCAAAGTCAAAGCAGTTACCATTTACAATTTCTTGCCACCTGAGGGTATGCACATATAAAGATGAAGAAACTTGTATTTTTAAAATCACCAGTCAGACTTACTGAACTTATGACACTTGTGTCAAAATATCACTCTGACTCACTCGTGATTGGTCAGAGGCAATGTTGACTATGTTGTGATGTAGCCTGACCTTCGTTGATTGGCTGGATGAAGTCACATGTATCTGCCCATTGCCATTTTTAAAGCTTGCATAAGTTACCATATGTGGCTCTTTGCCCAATACAGGGTTATGAATAAGAGTGTGGCCACTTTGAATGAGATGACTGGTCCCTTTATGGGACAATTCATAGCACAGAGACATTTCAATAATCGGCCTCAGCTCGACTCATGTTGTACCTCTGATAATATTTGGATTAGCCATAAGTTAGCCTCCCATTGAACTATCTCTACAGTGCTGTGCGAATGCTGGAGAATATTCTGGCTGCACGTCATTATCGATCTGGCTTGTTTATATTTCTTTAAACCAATCACAAGAGTCCTGGAGGTGCTATGCCCAGGATGTAGTGACGGTGCCCCTGCAGAACAGTAACAGCTGTCATTAAAACAGCTGATTCACTGACAGAATCAAGAAGACTTGTGTTATTGCACCATACAAGTCCTCAACAAAACCTCACATATTCAGCACACATGCTGAAATACTCCGAGTTGCTGCTGTTGTTGCAGCAAGGGGGATTTTAAAAGTATTTAGGCAGACAGTGAAAGGAAATAAAAAAGTTGTGAAGTCTACACCCAGCGAGTTAGGAGGAGCTTCAAATCTGCAGTTCATAAAATGTATGAGTGTCCATCTTTACATACAGTCTGTGGTTGAAGTACCTCCGATTGGTACAGTACTGGAGAAAATGTACTTACTCAGAGACATTCAGATTGCTCCTCAAATGATGCCCCAACTAAAACTGAACAAACCAATGCAATAAAATGCGGCTATATAAACTTTCCGCTTCATTAACTTTCCCTTGTAGCCTCTGATTATGCTTTGGGAGTTGCATGTGCAGCCATACTTTGGGGGGAAAAAGAAAAAGCTCTTTGAAAAAGGCCCTGCAGAAGTAGCTCATGTTGCAGGAGTGGAGGACTGCCAAGTTTTTCAGATAACTAACAAAGGTCAATAGAAATTCATTTGTGCAGCTCCGAGTCAGATATACATTTTATAGCAAATGCAGTTTCAATAGAAACTAGTTTCTAGCCAAGAAATAGTCCCAAGAAAGAGATTTTAAAAGAGTTTTTCAATGTCATTCCTGAGCGTTGAGAGCACTACAAACTATATTCAATTCATCTCCATTGTATTGCAGGGCAGAAGAAGTCAGAGAGAGAAAACTCTGAAAACCTGAACAAATTTAATCAGAACTATCTGCGTGGATAGAAACCACTAGAGGTTAAGATGTAACGGCGTGTCTGCTTGTTAGACATCAAAACGCACACACATCAAGAGAAACCACCACCTCCTACAGTACACTGAAGCAGGGCAGGTGTAAAGATGCCTTGTAATAACATCTCAAAGGCAAACAGAGAAATAAAAGTCAGCTGTCGCATGAGAGACGAACCGAAAAAAAAGAAAAAAAAAGAAAAAGGAGCTCTGATGGATCAACAGACGGAAACCTGACGAGACGAGAAGCTGAAAGAACAACAAAGTCGAACGGAGGTGGATTTAATCTGCGGCACAAAAAGCTCCTGATGCTGGAAGCTGCAGTCCTCCTCCTCCTGAGCGCATACGTACAGATGACAGTTTTTCACTCCTACAGCTTTTCCTATTCCTCTTACTTTATGTCCAATTCTGCCGTTTCCTAAAAAAACCCAACAGAGTGATGACGCAGGAACAAGCCTTCACACGCAGAGCCGGTAAACAGCGGCGGCAGCGACCTTTGCCCTTCGTCCTACCTGCATGGTTCAGGTCCTACGCTGATCGAAGCATGTGGCTGTAAGTCCACGTTCAGCTGCACACGGCGAACCGAGCGCTCCTCCTCCTCCTCTTCATCCCCTCCTTCCCCTAATCCTCCTCTTTTCAGCTCTCCAGCTCTGACAATAAACTCCACGGTTCTTTTCTCTCTCTCAGCAGACTTTTGTCCCACTTCTTCAACCCCTGTCGCCTCTTCATGCCCTGCTTTCCTTCTCCCTGCTGCTCTCCTCCCACCGATCCTCCTCCTCGTGCACAAACACGCCATAAATCGCCTCCACCTCCGAGGGAGCGTCTCTGATTTCAGCTCCCCCCACCGCCGCCGCCCGCCTCCTTCCTTCCTCTCCTCCTCCGGCTTTTAAAGAAACGAGTTCAGCTCCATCGGGCAGATGGGAGGAGAAAAGGTGGAAAGAGGAGAAACAACAAGGAGAGAGGAGCGGTGTCACCTTACATACTGTCAGGAAACGCAAGTAGAAGGGCTTTGTGGGACTTTTTCTAAACTCTGGAATGCAAAAGTCTTGAACCAGAATGTTTTATGAGATTCCTGCACAGTGAGCACACCTGCTTCTGGTCAGCATGCTGTGGCTGGTTTTAGACTATAGCTGAACAGATCATGGAAATAGCATCAAAATGGCAATATGGCCAAATCACAGGAGCAGGAATGTTTAAATAAAGGTCAAATGTACTGCAATATATTAGAAATAAGGCATTTTAGTGCTACAGAGACGCCCTGGGTAAAAATCCTATTCTACAGATGTACAGGAACACGGTTATTCTACACCTAAAATTACTTTTATGTGTTGCTTGTTTTGTTTTTCTACACCAATTGCACTAAATTTATGATTCATATCACATTATCTATCAAAAATAAAAGCAGTATAATTTATTTTAGGCTATATTATCTTAGTGTTATGAGCTTGGGACAAGAAGAAATTCATATTTTGTAACTTCAGTTGAAACTGAATTGTTATTCCCCTTCATTATTTAGTTCTCTGGATGTGATTTGTTCAATTTCTCTCAATATCTAAATTCTATTACTTAGTTTGTACCACATAAACAGAACTTGTGCGACGCTGGGTTGGTTGTCGGCAGTCTTTTTTTCCTATTACAGCGTTAAACTAAAACATTCTGACCAGGAGAGGGTTGCAGTGATTATACTGCAAGTGGAAGCTCCCACAGTTCTTTTTTTTTTAAACTTTCTGTTTTACTGCTTGTTATTTTCACTGTCTACAGTTAAAAAGAACTAAAAAAACAACAGTTAAGAAAATCTGACTGAAATCGCAGCTACTCCTCCACCGACTGATCGGGCCAAAGTTCACTGAGACGAACGAAACAAACTTAGAAATCCTCGGGAACGTTCTTCATTCGGTTCAAGAAAATGAACTCAGAAGCTTAAAAAAGCTGGTATTTGCAAGTGATGTGAACCAGGTTGTTTTTATACTGGCAGCAGAGCAGCCGACTATATTCATATAATTTCTGAAAATAAAACTGTATCAACTGGGGATCGAAGCACAAAAACAATTGAGGAATATAACAGACACATTAGCTGCGGTTTCGATGATCTGCCGTGTTGGTTGTTGAGCTGTGAGGAAGTTTACTTTTTGGACCAGCTGTTTGAACAAAATGCAGCCACACGAATAACTTCTTTAAAACTGTGTCAGTTAATTTGGAGCCGACTCAGTAAACAATAATTAAGTTTGACCTGATGGTGTGCTTTAGGTTGGGCCAGTTCAAAGCTGTGAAACGCAGAGGTGTTGACAGATGGTCACTTCCTCCCGCTGCGAAACATATTTTCTCATATTGTAACATTTCTTTCTGTGCAAATATAGTTTTCTTGGTGTTCACAAAGTTGCCCAGAACCTTAAACTACCTAAATCAGACTTAAACCTCCTGGTTTAATGTATAACTCGAACAGGAAGCTGGTCTTTGATGGCGAGGTGCTCCAGCTGCGACTTGCACACTTCTCGCCTTTAAACAAACACACCTGAAGTTCCTGCAGCCGCCGTGCAGGTATTTACTCACAGCTTTGTGTTTGCCAAATGTGATTTCATTCGGCCTGAGCTCAACCTGGCTCGTCCTCCCTTTTTCCTGCGCCGGTGGGCACGAAGGTAAGCTTCATATTAACAAAGGCACCGCGAGGGAGCGAGCGCTCTAATTACAGAGTACACAGACCTACAGTGTTTGGCAGCAGAGAGCCGGTCGGAGCACGCTGCATGCCTGAGCTAACCCAACTCCGCTGATAGATGCTTCATTAAGGACGGAGATCAGTGGAGGGGATCAGCAGGGAGGCCGGGAATCTGCTCCTTTCAGGAAACAGATCACACGGTATCTTGAAGTCGGAGCCTGGAGGTAATCTAAACTGCACACCAGCGATGCCAGAGCGTCTGGAAACACCGTCTGTAATGTAAACTGTGAGCGAACGTGACCTGGATCCCGTAGAGTTTCAGGAGGTTATTAAAGGTGATGCTCACTGACACACAGCTGATGCAACAAACACACATCACTAATATAATCTCTATGCAATTCTTATAATTTGATACTTATTCCTTCCGTGGACTTTTATTGTCAGTAAATATGAGGAAAAATAACAAACAGTACGTGCATTCTTCTAACAAGTGTTGTGTGTACATTGAAACCTCATAAAACCTATTTTTCTGTGCCACAGGGCTTCATTGTTGACCTTAAACTAATAATAAAAACACACAGCAACAAGCCACACTGTTGCTCTGGGTGACATCCAAATCCTGCATTCACCTTCCTCCTGCCCCAAATATTCACTACAGCGCCAGATGTGGATTAATCCGCAGCTTAAAATAGTCCCCAACAAATCCACTATTTTCAGCCGTTTATTAAAAAAAAAAGAGAAGGGAGTCAGAAGCTACTGAGTGGGAGGGAAACATATAGAAAAACACCAGTGCTCACACTGCAAGCGTCAAAGTTAGAAAACAGTCAAACGTTATTGCTGCTGAGTCATCGCTGAATTGTAGCTCAAGTGTTAGTTGACATTGTTAATGTTGCGGTTTAAAAAATAAGGCAAGGTTAAATGGCACTGGGAAGTGGCGAACAGCACGAATACATTTTAGTTCAGTTGTTCTGACAAAACAGAGAAAAAATTCTGAAAAAAAGCCATAAGATTGGTTGATGATTCACCAGCTCATCTTTGACTGGTAGTGCATCGTGCAGCAACAAGTCCTGGTCATCAGTGTGTAGCTTCATATCACCAGCTTCCATTAAAAATGGGCCGCCGCTAAAGCTCACCTGGTTGAGCTGGCGACCCATATACAGGGGCTATAGTCCCCGATGCAGCGGCCATGGGTTCGAATCCCGCTCATGGCCCTTTGCTGCAACCCATTCCCCCATTCCTCTCCCCTACTTTACTGTCTCTCTTCACTGTCCTATATAATAAAGGCAAAAAGGCCAAAAAAAAAGACTAATAAGAGCTAATCTCACACCAAAAATTATATCAAATCTGAATGTAGTTTTCCAACTATTTCCAGCCAGTGGGTTCCGTAATCAAAGTGAAAATCCGGCCTGCGTTGATTTATGTTGAACTCCTACTGTAGTTATCTGTATTGCAGTGCCAACTTTACAGCTAGTTTAATGACTAGACCTTACTACTTGACCTTATTTTAGAATTCAGGCTAACTGATTTCCCTACCGTCTCTTAGAAATGATGCCACTATTAGAACAATTATACTTAATTTACTGATTAAATATGTATTATCTGAAAAGGCAGATGAGGGATATCCATGTAGGAAAATGTATTGTAGATCAGCTGTAGTACCTGGTTGCACCACCAGGTGGAGCCTCTTACTGTTTAATAATGTAACAGAGAGGGCATCACTCAGACTACAGGCAGTTCATGTTGGCAAGCTGAGAGCATTGTGGGGGTTTAGCGAGCAACGGGCGCCACAACAAAGACTTCTGTGATGCTTAATATCCTCCAACCATTGTTGAGACGAGTTCAGATTATTAGAACAGCAAGGGGTTAGCCTTTAGCCTAGCATGGATCCCGGCTCTCTTCCTCCTCCTTTGTTTACATTCGTACCAGTTGGGCTTACTTCGTCTCCGATCAGACTCCATGTTGGCGTAGTATGTCCACATCACAACCACAATTTTAGCAACGTTTATTGCCCTGATGTTCAGCAAAGTCTCTTGGCTGTAAGTTTTGCGGAATGAACGTCTGGGATAGACAAGGCACTCAAAACGTTCACTCTCACTGTCTCCTGAAGGGACCTCTGCGTCCATGCGCGCTGCCATCTCAATGGAAACTAAATTATTGAATAATCAATTACTGATTGATAATACTGCTAAATAATAACTGTTTACAATTTGCATCCCAACATGAAATGTACTAATTTGTTTGCCCAACACGTTTCTTTGTGTTTGCTGGACTTTGACCACTGAGACTCACATCCTCCTACGTGTGGTTATACAACAAACAGAAACAACAGAAGGTCAGAGAAAGACAGCAGTTTTAGTTAACTGTTAACAAGTTAAACTCTTCCCGTCTCATGCTTCAGGTCCTGTTTTCAAAATTTAACAAAGACCACGATATTTCCTGAACTGCAAAATAACATCATAGTTTCTATAAATGTCTGTAAGTCAAAATCTGTTGCTCAATAAATTAACACAATAGTGACTGAGCCTATGGCAGACTTGTCAAAGTACTGCAATATTTATATAATTGTACCAACTAGGTGTTTGTGTTTAGTGACCATCCCAGGAAAAGTACTATATTAAGTTTCTGCTACTGCATCACCTGCTGCTGCAGCTTCACATTAAACACATTTAAGTGCCAAAACATTTACAAAAACACAATGTGCTGGTCTGTCTTCAAAACTGTTTTTTTTTTGTTGGCTCCAGAACTCTGCAAACTGTAGAATTAAACCACTGAAATCTTCTTATTGCCACTTTAAATAAAGTACTGTGGCTGTCTACTGTAAATGCAGATATTAATAGTTTAGTGAGTGAATGCTGCAGAAAAACATTCCAAGTTATACAACCATAGCTTTAGGATTCTGGATTTAAAATATGTTAAAATGTTGCTAAAAAACACACATATTTTACTTTAATAAGACAACCAACAGCAGCACATCCCCCCGGGTCTTCAACCAGGCCAGTTTGTGTGGTTAACAATGTACCCTCTTGTGTATCTTTAACTTTTTTTTTTTATTATTTCCAAGGAGGAAAGCAAAAGAGAACGAAGCAGTGCAGTGTGAGCCATTATCTGCCCTCTGAGATAAACTCAGGTTTTAACCAACAGAGGTCGACGGGTCAACAACACTTCTGCAATCTACTCCAAGAAAAACATCTTTCCTTTTTTTTTTTTTTATTGCCTGTTGCTGTGAGCTGTGTTACAGCGAGAGGATCAGGTAACCGTCCTCCAGACGACTTGACAACTTAACACCGGCGCTTCCCTCCTTGTTATGGGGTCAGAGGTCGGGTGGACGGGCCCACAGGGGGGAGTTACTGCAGGCTGGTGGCACACAAACAAGTGGAGGGGGGGAAAAAGACGAGGAGACGCTGGCTCCTTGTGGAGTCTGGTGGATTGTGGGTAATGAGGGGTTGAGTTTCCTCCTCGCACCTGCTGCCATTTCCCTTTCCGCCTCCTGCTGACTTCTAGGAAAGTCTGAACCCTGCAGACAAGAATTAGCAACTGCTGCCCCTTCCAACCCTCAGAAAGCTTGTCGGTATCCTCCACAGCTGTAGTGATCACTTCATTCATTTAATTCTCACATACCGTTCTGGTTCTGAACCCACAGAAGCTAAACCCTGTTGGAGCGTGTCACCTCAAAAGTCCTCCGTTTAAGAACAGTTTCTGTTCAACCAATTCAGATTTACCTGAACATTTTATAGTACAAAATACAGATATTTATTTAAATTTAGATAAAAAGCAAACTCACAAATGCTCAAGTATGTTTTTTTGCACATTGAAATTTGAGACTGCTTTTTGTTAAGATGTTTTTTGGCTTTATTAGAAAGGACAGAGAGAGAGACAGGAAAGTGGGGGGAGAAGAACCTACAGCAAAGGGTCATGAACCCATGACCGCTGCATTGGGGACTATAGCCCCTATACATGGGACGCCAGCTCAACCAGGTGAGCTACAGCGGCGCCCCGAGACTGTGTTTTAACGACTTTATCTACAAGAAGAGGCTTTCGCTGCTATTTTTCATCATTTCATTGATTCAGAATCTGCAATATCAGATAGCATTTGTTTTTGGGTGAGTTTAAATATGAAATAAAATTGAAGCAGTCATGAAACGTCCCATCTTTGAGCTCACATTAACAAAAAACACTGATAATACAGAAGTCAGCTCGGTGGTTTTCTGCACTATTTACAGCTGCATGTCACGATAATACAAAGCCAGAAATATGGAATTAATATTAAATACTTGTTGAACATTGATAACTTTTGACACCTTGTGCCAAACAGAACAAAAATATTGCGATCCGAGTAGAACATGACGGTTCTACAAATATAACAGAGACAAGTTCGCTGCTGTTTTTAGTTGTTGTTGTTCTTTTTAAATAGGTTTGATCTTGTAGTTTCCATTAAGCTCGTTCAAATGTGGGGGAGTTCAGCTTCTACGATCCGCCCAGAGGAAGTCAGGGACGGACGGAGAACGCTGCACCAACTGGAAAAAGAGATGTTCTGCAGAACCCTGTGTACTGAAGTTGTATTTGAATGATGTAGTTACCTCTTCTGCTCCACCAGGTTAGCGTGCAGAGTTCTTTTAAGAGACTGAGGTTTGATGAGGAAAGATGACGTGTTGACGTCACCATGCAAAATGAACCACCAGTGGTTCCTTCAGTGCTACCAGATGTTTACCTGGACAAACTATCTCCTATTATTTACAAAATATGACCCGATTTCCTCTAAATCCTGCGTACATTTGCATGACATTTGGACGGAAGCCACAAAAATAAGACCAAAAGTTAAAGGACAGCAGCGGCGGAGCTACTTTACATTCAGAAAGCGGAGGATCGGTGTTTGATAGCGCTGCAGAGAATCTCTCTCCATCTCTTTCAGAGTAAACATGTGCTGCCCTCTGGCTCTGCGCTGCCCACCCACACACACTGTATAAATAATACGACAATCGACTCGCAGTTTACAGATTCACGCACACACACGTTCGCACACAAGAGCTCTTCTGTCTGTTTCTGGGAGCTGCGGCTGCCTACACATTCAGATCCGCACAGTCGGCTTCAGGACGGCAGAGAGGGTCAGAGGTTCTGCTGAGAATCTATTATAAGCAATCAGCTGCTATATTCACCTGCTGCTTCTCCGCAAATTTAGAACATCCTATAGAGAGAATCCACCTGTATGTGTGTGTATGTGTGTGTGTGTGTGTGTGGGGGTTTACAGAGCTGTCGATCAATACTGATGATTCAACCGCTGCTTCGCCGGTGGCTCCAATTCTTCACTTTAAAAACTTATTTTCTTGCACAAAACTTGTTCTCGAATGAACTCGTCTCCCCCCCTAGAAACATCAGAAACTCGTGGAAAGTTCGGGAGCTGGTCCAAGCTCTCATTCAGCAGAGCTGCTGTTTCTGTCGTTTCTGCTCGCTGAGCAGCTTCTGTAACAAAACACATCAGCGTCTGTCGGTTTTAGCGTTAAGCTGCAGCTGATGAATGCTTATTTAGTGCAGCAGGATCTGCCTGTCAGGACGTCGTTCTGGGGGTAAAGGACTAAAAACTGCGCCTCATACATGAATTAGCGAACATAAAGAATGAACGAAGTTTGAAATAAAAGATCAAATTTTGGCCCTCACTCAGGTACGATACCTGAACTACAAGCTGGAGCATCACCTGTCCTCATCTAGAGCCTCTTTCTGGTCATTAAGTCAGTATTTGTGGTTGTTTTGTGCCTCTGTTTGGTCATCTTCAGTTTCGTTGCGGTCATTTTCTGAGCCCTGTGGTTATTTTGAATCTATTTTCTATTAAAATCTCTAAATGATCATTTTAGTCTCCTTGTGGTTCGATCGCACATTTTAAAGTAATTTCATGATTCATTTCTTTGTAGTAGTTTCTACTCTTTTTGGTCAATTTAGGTCTTGTTCTGGTCATCTTGTGAGTTTCTGTGATTGTTCTGAGTCCCTTCTTGGTCATTTTGAGTCTTTTTGTGGTTGTATTGCACCTTTCTGAAGTCATTTCACGACTCTTTGCAGGGATCTTGCACCTCTTTGTTCTGTTGCATCCCTTTGTGATTGTTTTGTGACTCTTTTTGATCAATTAAAGTCTCGCTATGGTCATTTTATGGTTGGTTTCTATCTTTATGAAAAGATTTCATGTCTTCTTGCAGTGTTTTTACATGTTTTCTTTCTTCTGCGTTGCTTGTGCTTGTTTTGTCATTTGGATTCTTATTGTGGTCTTTTTACATGTTTTATAGAAATTTGGCCTTGAAATAGAAAATATTTTTGTTTGTTTGGAGTAATTTCATGTCTTTTTGCAGAAGTTTTGCATTTCTTTGCAGTAGTTTTTTTTCTTTTGCTTCTTTTTGCTTGTTTCCAATCTCTTTGGTCATTCTGGGTCCTTTTTGCATCTTTTTGAATGAAATGAAAATGAATAAAGTATTTTTCATTCATTTTCATTTCATTCATATCATTTCATTTTCATTTCATTTCATTTTTCAAGTCATCCATTGGATTTAAGGTAATTTTTCATTTGCATCCCTTCCTCTGTGTTGCTTTGTGGTTGTTTTGTGTCTGTTTTTCTAAGTTGGAGTCTCCATATGGTTTCTTTACATGTCATCATTTTTGCATTTGTTCGGGTCATTTCATCCATTTCTGCTCGCGGTGATCTCACATTTCTTTGCAGTTGTTTCTTCTTGTGCACTTCCTTGTGGCCTTTTTGTGTCTCTATTTGTAATGTTGAGTCTTTTTGTGGTTGCTGTGCACCTATTTGAAGTCTCTTAGCAGTAATGTTGCATTTCTGTGTGGTAGCATGTTGTTTTGCATCTCTTTGTGGTTTTACTGTCTCTTATCTGTTATTTGGAGTCTCTCTGTGGCCTCTTGTGAGTTTTTCTAGTCATTTGGCTTCTTAGGAATTTAAATGTCTTTGTGGTTGTTTTGAAGTCATTTCAGGTCTCCTTACTGTGATCTTGCACTTGCGGTCGTTTTATGTCTGTTTTTGATACTTGAAATCTCTTTGCAACCTTTTTGCTTGTGTTTTTTTTTGTGCCTCTCGGTGTCCCCTTCTGTTTTTCATCTTTTTGAAGTCATTTCATGTCTCCTTGCAGTGATCTTAGATTTCTTTGTAGTAATAGTTTCATTTTTGCAGTCTTTGTGGTTATTTTGAATCTCTCTGTGGTCATTTCATGCGTCTTCGCAGTCATCTTCCATTTCTTTCTCTTCTTTCATTTCACTTTGTGGTTGTTTTATGTCTCTTTTTGTCATTTCACATCTCTCATTTTATGTCTCCTTGTATACATTTAGCATTTTTTTTCTGTGGTTTGTCCAGAATGCCATCCCTTGGTGTGAATAAAGTTACAGAAGGACACAGGCTGCACCTATTCTAGTAGCAGTAAGATGTGCACAGACGATAGGTTTCTGAAGCCATTAGATGATCTGACGAGTCATTCTCACAAGTCCGATATCCCACAATGGCCACCATGTATGCATGACTAGACTTTACTGGAAGCAAGTAGCATTTTGATGCTATTGATTTGAACTAAACCTCTGAGGTGAAATCCTGAATCTGACTGTAAGCATCTTCAGGGTTTCTACTGGGAACTCAGCTGGAAGCAGCAGTGGAGACTTGGAGCTGGAGGCGATGGCTGCTCCATCATGTGGTGCAGCTGAATCTCAGTGGAGGCAGAACCTGAGCCTGCAGGAAACTAAACTACCAGTTGCTCTTTCGTTGACCCCCAACTCCGATAACATGCTGCATCTGAGGCTGCAGGGTCGCTCCGTCTGCCTCCGTCCGCCCACAGTCAGCAACAAACTCTTCTTATGTCTTCTAAATGTCTTCGCTGTCTTTTGTTTCCCTCTGGTCATCTTGAATCTATTTGTGGACACTTACTGATTGTGTGTGGTCATTCCGAGTCTTGTGTGGTCATTTTGAATCTTGTGTGGTCATTTTGAATCTTGTGTGGTCATCCTGCAGCTCTTTGTGGTTGTTCTGCTTCTTTTTCTGCCTGTTTTGGATTAAATTGTGGTTGTTTTGCGACTTTTATGTAATTTGTTGTCCCTTGTGGCCATTTCTGAGTGTATTTCAAGTCATTTCACATCTTTTTGTTGTCATTTTGAGCAACTTTGCAGCTGTTCTGGTCTGTCTCCGTCATTTTTTTGTGTTTTACTTTGTGGTCTATTTGCATCTCTGTGCTTGTTGTGCAACTAATTCTGGTCCTTTTTCCATCTCTCTGTGGTCACTTTGCCCCTCTTGCATCTCTTAGTGTCAGCATTTAGTCTTTTTGTCATTTTCTTGAGTGTCTTTACAACTTTTCTGTCTCCTTGCGGCCATGTTGAGTCTCTTTGTAGTTATTTTAGGTGTATTTGCAGCTGTTAGTGGAAAACGTTCTGTTTCTGTGGTCAATTTGCTTCTGTTTCTGGTTGTGCTCCATTATTATTATTTTTATTTACTCTATTTCTGGTAATTCTTTGTCCCTTTGTAGTCATCTTGACAACTGTTCGTTCTCTTCGTCGTCATCTTGAGTCTCTTTATGGGTATTCCAAGTCTCCACATAAACATATTGATTGTCTGTGGTCTTGTACCTGTTTGTTGTTCTTTTATGACTTTGTGGTCGCCTTCCATGTCTTTGTGGTTGTTTTGAGCCTTTTTGTTATTGTTTTGCATCTTGTGGTTAGTTTGCATGTCTTGGTGTCTAATTTGTCTCTTTGCAGTCATTTTCCATCTCTTTGTGGTCATCATGAGTCTCTTTGGAGCCATTTTGGGTCTATGTATTCATCTCTTTGTACTCTTTTTGAGTCATACAGTCATTGCATCTTGTGGTCTTTTTGCATCTCTTTATGTCTAATTATCACTTTGTGGACATTTTCTATTCTTTAGTGTCTCTCACTTACATCTTAACCAGCACATTTAATTTATACAGAAGGACCCGGGGGCCCAATGTGTCAGGGGCCCAGCAGCCCCATTCACTCATCCATGTACAATTAAGTGTTTGTCTGAACAAGTTATCAGTCCTGACATGGAGCCAGTTTGAGAAGTTGAAGCCGAGGCAGGACTGAAAGTGTGCTCATTAGGATAGAGAATGCACCAACAAAACACCTCAAAAAAGACCATCAAGGAGGCGATGGAGAAAAAATAAATAAATCTGAGAATAAATGTGCTGCTCGAGCTCCAAAGGTCTGAGACTATGAGCCAAAATAAATGGATGAATGGATTCAGTTTCGTTTTCTAATATGCCAGGATTGAGTTGTCGGAGTGTGCTGCAAGTTTCATTTCAACTTTAATTTTGCCTGTGAAATAATTAAATGGAAGCGGAAATTGGACTTTTGAATTTTAATTTGATCTGCTATAATGTGCACCCACAGACAGAAATTTAATGAATTTTACTGAATGATTTAAAAGTAATTTTGTCGGTGCAGGACTTCCAAACATGTTGGAATTGGGTCATTTTCTGCTTTGAGTGTAAACTTGACCTTGCTTTACATCAGAAAAAATATCAGTGTGTTTTCACAGATCAAAAAAAAAAGATACGACAATTTTCCGGCATGGCAAATATGCAAAACACAAACGCGAACACACACTGCTGCTGCTGCCCTGTTAACCCTCTGTGCAGCCTCTTCGCCTTAACAAGCTTCTCTCTGCTGTCACGGCTGTCAGTCGTCAGCGATAACGCGACCAGACAGCAGCATGACAAACTCTGCGGCGGACACACGCGCGCTCGCTGCAGAATCCACCAGCAGGATCGCGTCCAGCACAGCAGGCCGGAGCCATGCGAGGTGAAAGCTGCACGGGTCGCAGATAAAGCCTCGCTGTTTACATGCTGCATGACGGAGAGTCAGGGGCAGCTTCACCAGGAACACCGGCAGCGGTTCGTATCTGCAGCTCACAGGGCCGTGTTTGGGTTTAGGATTACACTACGCTGCCCTAACTTTTTAAAAAGCACAGTGTTTGAAGCGATTTGCATCCGAAACAGCATTTCTAGGTTACTTTTGTATATTTATACTCATATCTATACACCCACACCTGATTAACAGAAC
>NW_007578192.1:280222-291870 GCF_000690725.1 Stegastes partitus | reverse complement strand
TTTTTTGGGAATTCTGAGACCTTCTGTGGTTGTTTCTGGGTTTTTTTTACTATTAGTCTCCCTTTTTGTGTTCAATTTCTGTCTCTTTATGCTCACCTTGAATCTTCTTCCATCTCTTCATGATCATTGTAAGTCTTTTAGTCAATGTTTTGCAACTCGCTGTGGTCATTTTGCATGTGTTTGTGCCTGCTTTGTCTTTCTGTGGTTCTTTTCCATCTTTTTTGTGGTTAACAGAAATCTCTTTGGAGCTACTTAATCTCTGGTTGATTCAGGCCTTTTAATCATAGAAAATTGGCTAAATCTGTTAAATACAAGTGATCTGAGGTAGATGAGCTACAAACTGGAACTAAGAAGCGAAAACATACTTCTCTTTCAAGAATTTTCCGGAGGGATTAAGATCAAGGTTCATGACTCATCTGTTACATTACTCAGGTGTGACTCTCAGATCTAAAAATATTATTTTATTGGTCATCTGAGTTCTGCTGTCAAGGCTTCAAAGCAAAAGAGCCTGAGCACTCTGAAAGCCAATTCGTGGTTTCTGCATCCCTGTGTGCAGGCCAATGTGGAGTTTGAAAGGAGGAACGTGGGTCTATTCATGCTACATTATACGAAAAGGTACATGTCGGTCTGCTGCTCAGACGGTCACATCGCCCCTCATATTTAAACATAAAAAAAAATAACACTCGGCTCCTGTGGATGAGTCTGAAAGGCTGTGACTTTGCTCTTTTTACAGGATACAGCAGCTCGTTACAGACTGAGCTTTCGCACAGTGTCGGAGAATATTCTTGAGGTTTGCAGAGGGTGGTGTGTGAACATAGCACAGGATATCTGGAGATTTTAGAACGTCCTGCTGTGTTTGGGCACCGACGTGCAAATCAAGGCTCTGAAAAAGTCAACTAATTTAAGTACAACTATTGCAATGATGATTTAGAAAACTGTGGATGAATCTTCTTGCACAAAACACAAATCTTTGCAAATGACAAAAACTTCCTTCAAGTCTTTTACAAACGACTAAGAGAACAAGGAGCAGTCGAGACTCTAATTAACAAACTCTTTGCTACAAGACTGATGACAGTGAAGCTCCCACATTAACCTGTGGACTGAACCTCATCTTTTCCTGATGCATCATCACTCATGTCCCCAATCTGCACAGTCTGCATTTCGGAGTGCGTGCTCGTTGCACTTTGATGCTTATTGGCTTCTGTTAATGTGGTGAGTCACATGCTGCTATTTCTGTCCAGGACACATTAACGCTGCTTTCAGCTTTCAGCCGCTGACTGGTTCAAAAGGTCTTCTCAGGACACCGATGTCAAAAATCAATGCTTTATCGGAGCACTTCCTCTGATCAAAGAGCTGATATCCAGTATCTACCAACATCCTGATCAATATTCTGCAGGTGGAAGAAGAGGACTTGCCTTTTGATTTATAGAGCTGTTGGACTGTTTGTAATTAATATTTAAATGTGGAAAAAAAAAAAAATCTGGTCTACTTTATACGACCGCAGAACTTCATTAATCATTTCTGGAATATTTAACTGGTTTCAAGGACTTTTTAGAAAAAGATCTCTGTTATTTTTATTTCTTATGAAGTCCAGATAAAGGAATTATAAAGTCTCATATTTGTGTGACATGTATTTTAATTAAGCCTTTCTGCTGTTAATTAATTTTATTTCTTTTAGGTCTTTCATTACTTCTTTGCTTGTTTTTTTTGTTGATTTATCTTGAGTTTTCTCTGACACATACAGATGGATGACAAATTAAAACATCTGAGCCCTTGACCCCCACATTGAGGAGATCTGGTAGCTCTGTTTTCTGCCATGGTTGATGAAAGATGAAACATTTCTGTCCTGGTGGAAGTGGTTTCTTCCGGGGGTCACTGACTGGTTTGGTGAAAATGATGTAAACCATAATTTATGACCTCACAGTCACTAGATCTCAACCCAGTATGGAGATTTTGGACCAACATATTAGACCTCACTTTCCACCACCATCATCAAAACACCAACTGAAGGAATATCTTTTATAGGAATGGTTTGTATCTCTCTAGCAGAGTTCATAGACAGTCGGAGAATCAATGCCAAGATGCACCGAAGCGGTTCTGGCAGCACATTGTGGCAAAACACCTTACAGAGACACTTCATGTTGGTTTTACCTGTAATGTGTCAACTGTCTGTGTATTTAAACCAATTATTTATTTTGCCTATAAGATGTACGGATATACTTTTCCAAACTGAAACCTTTAAAATTGTTGTTTCGTGCAAAATGGCAAATATTGAGTTTGGAAACAGAATTACAAATTGTCCAAGACATGAGTTTCCTGGTTACAAAGCTTCCCCTGGTTTATAGGTCATATTTAGGATTTATGACGTTTACATGGAACTAAAGTTGTCAAAGATTAACTGTTTAATAAATTAAATTAATTTAATTGATTAATTGCTGTTAATGAGATATTGAGTTCGAGGATGAGGTGCCCTCATGTTAGAAAAATATATTGTAGAGTTGCTGCAGTACCTGGTTGCTCCACCAGGTGGAACCTCTTACTGTTTGGTGAGATGGAGTTAAAGGTGCGTTTGCCGATCACCTACAAATGAAAACGAACGCACCTCCCCGCTGTCTCACTGTGGCGCTCGTGTTGATGAACTCGGCAGCATCAAATTGTGAAAAAGGTGTCTGGCGGTTGTTCAGTTTGGCTACCTGAGGCTAATGCTAATGCTAAGCTAGGAGTTTAGAACAGTAATAGTGCATCGTAACGCTCTGCTCAGAGTTCAGAGTCATTTCAGAGGAGGCAGTAAAAACTGATAGATGTCCTGGATCGATAAAGTTGCTGTGACATTATTTGAGCAGCTGTTTACAGCAGCTGGAATAACTTAAGCAACAGTAAACAAGTCAGTCTTTTATATAGATCAAATATGAGGATTATTTTATATCAAACCACTGTGACGAGATTAACACCAATGTGGGTTATTTACTGTGGAAGACGGGAGCTTGTTTGCTGTGTTTAATACTCTGGATGTTGTCAATCGACTAATTTGAAACGCCGTGTCTTTTTTTTTGGTCAATTTAATCTATTATTAAAGTAATCTGGTGTTTTAAATTTCTAATGCAACTGAGTCTATTTTGCAGCAAAGTGTAAGAGGTTAAAAATGTTTCACTTTGTTCTTATGAGCAAATGCAAACTGTCAGTTATTTGATTATTGGTTGCTAATGCGTTCAAATATCAGTTACAGAAGCTGTTTAAAACTTGATCCCTACACGGAGCACCTGAGGCTCTGCAGACCCCGTTCACATGATCCACTCTGTTTCCTGCGTGCTGTTTGGAAACATTACAGGCAGCTGCACAAAGTGGCTGATTTGAAAAGGTTAATGTGACATTTCTGAAACCATTAACCCTGAGTTAATGTGACTGAGGCTGCTGACCCGAACGTGCTGCCAAGCCTTCCTCGTATAGTTTCATTTGGCCTAACTCAACCAAACCTCAATCACAGATGACGATGATGAAAACTGAGTGAAGTAATATTTTCATCCAGTACGAAAAAGGTCAGTCCAGGTCTTGATATGCGGCTTCTGCGTTATTGCCCTCCTCTGTGGTTCCTTTATCTATTACCTCCTCAGAGAGAACTGTTTTCTTCCCTCACACTGATTTCACATTGTGCTCGGTCTATTTTTAATCATTTTAGCACCAATTATGCAACAGCAGGCCGATACAGAGAGGCTGCGAAATGTAATTTCACCCCACAGTCCCCTTTGGCTGCTGATCCACAGGATCCTGAATCACGAAGTGCTGAGAGGCGTTCGTTTCAGGGAGCTTCAGGATGCGGTTTTCAGATTGCGGCGATTCCTCGGTTCAAATGTCAGCTTACCGGAGGGCGAGAGAGGCTCGGGAAAAACACCAGAGATAGATAGAGAGAGAGGAGGGAGAGGTGGAGGTAAATGATTAAGTATAGTTGTGAGTTCATTTCCCCAGCGGAGCCTCGGCTCCATTTCTTTCCATCCTCCAACAGAGATTCATCTCCCTGACAGCGATGGGAGGAGGAGGTGTGCGTCTTTGTGTGCTGCTGTGTGTGCGTGGACAGTGATAGCAGAGCAGAGGGAGTGGCAGACATCCATTAATAAGAGCTTTTCACTGTACGAATCACATGTTGTCTCTCTCAATCTTGGTTCGTCACTTTTCCTCCTCCTTCAATCTTCTGCGCTCATTTCTCCAGCAGTCACAGTAAATGTGTTGGATGGCTGCGCAGGAGGCCTCATCATTCACACCCGATGAAGAAGAGGACAGCGAGGAACGAGAAGAGGGGGCCGCTGCTGCTGCTGTTGTTGTTGTTGGGAACGTCCTCCAAGGATTCTTCTTTTCATTCTTATTTTCTGAGGCTGAACCATCATTTAGACGAGAACGTGTTCGCTGCAGATACGGCTATTTTTTATCATTGATTGTTCTGCTTTTCTATCTTTTTTCTTTTTTCTTTTTCTTTTTAACGAATCAATTTAGAGCTGAAGTGAACAGAAAAAGAGGCTGTGTGTTGTTTGATATTTCTGTTTTCAGGCAAAAAGAAGGAAAAATATCAAAACATATATGCAGATTTCAGCATTTTAACACAGCAGATCATTGTAAACAGGGCACTCTGGGTTAGTTGTTAGCCTGGGGATTGATTTACACTATTTTGAGGGCTGTTTTATGTATAAGACCACTAAGCCATTATTTGCAGAATTACATCAATTAATCAGATGAAACAGTGTCAACATTAACAGCAAATGTCCATCAGGTATAAAATCGTGTCACAGAGCAATGTGGCCACCAAATGTTTGGCATTTCTCCTTAAACATTTAATCAATGACAACATTAGTTTGCTGATTGACAAATCTATAAATCGACAACTAATGAATACTTCCATTGTTGATCGATCTGTCAACTGTTTCTCAACCAATCAGTTAGTTGTTTGGTCAATAAAATGTCGGAAAATGGTGAAAAATGTTGATCAGTGTCCACAACCCAAAGATGTTCAGGGAAAAAAATCACATTTAAGAAGCAAGAATCAGAGAATTTAGACCTTTTAAATAATAATTTAAAAAAATAAAAATACTGAAATCGATTAGTCGATTATAAGCTCCAGCCCCTCGCGACCCTAGTGAGGATTTAGGAGTGTATAGATAATGGATGGATGGATTAATTGATTATCAAAATAGTTGATCAATCTAATAGTGGATCACTGAGAGATGAATCAATGCAGCCTGTTCTCAGTTCTATAAAACAACTATGCAATAAATTGTAGGACAACTTGGGTGATAAATGCATATTTTTCAATTCGAGTTACAACGATCAGAATCACAGTTTTCATTATTCTGTATTTGGATTCACCACTGAATTGTTTCAGATTTTAGAATATGTCTGTTCCTTAAGAAAAATCGGCTTCTATACGACTGAAATGTGAAACCAGAAATAGTTTGAAGGAAACTGAAGCTGCAGCAATAAACTGATTAGTCAACTATTAAATGAATGAATCAGTTTGTTTTTGAGTCTAAAGTCTCTGATTTCGACTCCTTAAATGTGCATTTTTTTTCTGGTTATGTGGGTCAGAATGTTTACAGGTGCTGAATTAAAAAACACTGATGCAGTTTGCTTCATACTTAAACCGTTTTGTTGCCTCACAAGAAAACGTTTTATTAATTCTGTATCTTCAGTTCTGTTCTCAAACAGTCTCACAAACATTAAAAGCTACATTATTGCAGGAATTGCTTTAAAATGTACCATTTGTTATAAATATGTTATATAAGTAGAACAGTAGGTATGAATCTGAACATAACCTTTAATTTAGGGGTGAAAACTCTTTAGATAACTCAGAATATCTGCAGGTTTTTCTGTTTGTGTAACAGTTTGTGATGCTCGACCCTCTTTCCTTGAAGCGCAATCCTTAATTCCCATGTAAACAACCTAAAACACCAAAAATACCACAACACGTCACTGTGAGACGTGTTAATAAACCTTGAACTACAATGACCAACACTGGGCAACACCAAAGTCCAGTATATGTCTGGTGCTGCTGCTTCTTTTACCAGTAATGATTGTGACAAAACCACGAAGCAGGCAACAGTTTCACTTATGTGCATTTAGGAATTTGGTTAAATATTTACGCTCATGTGCTCGGTCTCATTTAGGTCCTAATTTCACCTCTAAACTCTGCCAGGAGCCCCCAGGGCCACAACGTCCCCTCTCCTGGGAACCCGACCTAATTAAACACGAAGCCTCGAACCTCCCAGCGGCCCAGACGACCTCATCAGCACATCACATGACCCACGGTGTTTGTTACGCGTCCAATCGGAGCCCGGCAGCGGCCTCTGGGTCAGAGGTGAAGGGATTAGGTGCATTGTGGGTGAACGCCCTGCGGACACGTCAGGTCACCTCTGCGGTGGAGGGAGGGGGAGCCTTCCCAGCGGCTCTTTGTGTGTCGCCGAGTAAAAGCTCATTATAAGTCTTACAGGTCGTGTGTGGCTGCGAGCTGAACGCATCAATCAGTCCGAGGTGCCGCATTTCTGCACGCAGCAGGTGCAGCTACACTGTGATTTAACCGCAGGAGCTTCTCTCACACACAGAGCTGCTAATTCAATTATCTGAGGCTCCACATACAAACATTTCCACAGTAACAGTGACTAGAACGGATGAGAATCTCTGCAGCTTTACGGCCTGTTTTAGCTCCTGGTTTTGGTTTTGAGGCGCATTTCGTATCTGGTTGTGATTTTTTTTTAACCTCAGAACTCCGGTGTAACTGCCTGCTCAGCACAAAAACACACCGTTACGCCTCGTTTCCACACAGCAAATCAGCAGTAAGTCCATTCATTCCTATGAGAGCCTCTCTGATCTTCGATGTGACTGCTAAACTCCTTTTTGCATTTTTTTCTGGTTAAAAAATTAGAAATTGTGCAGTAGATCACAGACAGACAGGACTGTGTGCACCAGGAAGTTGGATAAATGAATCCGCTAACAGGCTCTTGAGATGTTTAACTATGAGACAGTCAGAAGGTGTCAATGTGTAACTATGAAGACACTATTGTTGCTACGGTAACTCACGCTAGCTGTGTAACATCTAAAAAACACTGTAGTGGCTTATATTTGCTACAAGAAAATATTTTAACAAACTAACTAAGCCACTATTCATTAAAAAATAATTTACAGAACATTACTGTTTTGCGATAGTTATTCATGATATATACGGTTGTAGAACTACAGACAAAATGAGAACAAACAGCAATTCTTCCTTAAAACCTACTAAGATCAAAAAAAAAGTGCCCTACAATATTAGAGGTGAGGTTTTGTTTGCTATTTTTTCTCTATATTTGGGTTTTACAGGATGAATGCAGCATTAAAACAGCACCAAGCTTCCTAGCAAACACAAGCAAAGATTTACATTTTGTTTAAAAAGATGTGAATGATTCAGATAAAATGAAGCTATAAAGAAGGATAAACGTGGATGAATCCTGGATCAGCTCCAACAGAATCCACTTTATGTATCAAAAGTGAAAGTTGCTTCTCATAATACAGAAAAATGATCCCTGTAAGTGTTTTCTATTCTGTTATTGGATTATTACTATTATCACTACTGATGCATTAATGTGTAGGCTGGCTTTATACGCTGCAGGAGAGGATCTGCCGGTTCCACACGTCATTTGCTTTATCAGGTGGAAAATTATAAAAAAAAAAATAAAAAATCAGGATGGAAACGCCTCCAGAATCCGCCTAAACGAAACATCCAGCGTCAGACGAGGCTTCGACACACACACTCAGGTAGAAACACATTCAGCCCACTGCTTCATGTGATGTGAAGGAGCTGATAGATCCTCTCGTGCCGCGCAGACTTCAGAGGCCCTCGTATTCCCAAACTCCAAACAAGCGGCGGCAGGCGAAGGGGTTGCAGCAGGACGGATCTGCCTCTTTCAACTCGTCAGGGTGGGAAAAAAGAAAAAACGCTGCCTCATGTTTCTGCCCCTGTTTCTCCCTCACACCGAGAAACTAAAGCTTCCACGTGCAGCCGCCGCAACACAAAACGCTCGTGCAGCAGCCGACGCTGACTGAGCTTCTAAAAAAAGAACGAGGGCAAAGCCGTTTTGCAAATGTGTGAAGTGGAAGAAGCCAACGTTTGACGGAGTTGATACGGAGAGGAAACAAAAGCTTAACTGATCGCTTTAGCTCTCAGCCGGGAGAGGAAGCGGCTACACACTGCTCTTTATCCGAGAATGGACAGTTAACTAGATGCACATTTGCCAAATCGATCAGTCGGTTCTCATCGGTGAAGCCTTTTCTCTTGTAAAACAGAAAGATGCTGATAGAAAACACTGGCAGTAAATGTCGCCACTGTGGTGCTGATGTGGTGGTTCTTGGACTGAAGGGGGCACAGAGCCAACGCAGGGAGGAAAACTCCAGCACCAGCAGCAAAATTCAGCTTGACTGACTTTAGCTGGAGCTTCCTAAATATTGGTAATGACTGATAAAAAGGCAGCAGTTTACATGAGGTCAGGAGGATTTATTCAGCTTCTACATGGGGAACAGAGAGCAAAAAGAGGCTGTTTTTTTAGACTTTTTAACCTGTTTCTTTGAAAAACCTGAGCCTTCTTCTAAATATCACAGCGAGAATCATCTTCATTAACAAGAAAGAACAGCGAGTCAATAAATTGGCTCTAATAATCTAACAGATTGAAAACATATCAACGTGTAAGGTAGAAGACGAAGCACATGATTGTCAGAGAATGTGTGTAAAGACGGTGAAACTTGGATCAATGGAAAGAGATCCGGATCAAACTGAGTCACGGTTCGGTTCATTTCTAGTAAAAAACACGTTGCTTGATTGGTTTGAACTGTCAGAACTATTTCAGGATGCTACAGATTAATATCTGAATAAAAAAAAAAAAAAAATTTAACCAGAAGAGCACGAGGAGGGAAGTTTTGAACTGAAATATGGTTCAACAACATTATGTCACAGAAGGACTGAACTTTCAGTTGTTGCTGCTAGTTAATGCTTTAATAACATTATTATATTGTTTTGACTGCACATAAATCCATCAATTATTTTCTCCATTAATCGATGAGTTATTTGGTCTATAAAATGGTGATAACTGTTGATCAGTGCTTCCTACGACCTCGATGACAAACGTCTTGTTTTGTCCACAACCCAAAAATATTCAGTTTACTGTCATAAATGAGGAAAGAAAAATAAAAAAATGTGCATATTTAAGAAGCTGAAACCAGACTATGTTGCCTTCTTTTCCTGAAAATTTACTCGAACTGATCAGTTGACTATTAGAATAGCTGCTGATTAATCCAATAGGTTGTTGCAGCTCTAACAGGCAGCCTATGTAAGTTATAATGAAAGGACGCAGGCATGCTGTGGAAAGTTGTTTACCGTGTTTGCTGAACCGTAATGTAAAAACAACACAAGCACATGGAGATCCTGTGTAATTTTTCATACAAAAAAATAAAAAAATTGTGGTTAAAGCTTCTAAAATATGATGATTTAAGGCTTTTTTTTGGTCGTATTGCATCATAAACTGGATGTTTTGAGGCTTTAGGGAGCATTTTTGTTGCTATTTCCAGCATGTGCCCATTAATGATTAATACAATCAATTCAATCTGACTGTTTTCATGCCAACCTTTAATTTTTGTGTGACATTATTTTTGCTAAATACGCATCTCAGCGGTACCTTGACTCATTTTATGTGCCGATATTGATCCCTGAAGTCAAATCAGTGATTTCATTTTACCAAATCTAAGACATTAACGCGCAGTGGGAGGTTGTTCTGGTGCTAAAAACAGTCAGCAGGCTGTCGTGACTGTAAATGAAAGCAGAAACACTGAATTTTTAAATGGCTCTTACGTTAGAAAAAAATTCAAAAATCCCATCCACACTGACAGGCTTTACCTCTCTGACTCTGGCTCAGTACGATGATGTTCCTGGTTTTAATCCTGCCCACGAAGAATCACTAAAAATATTCACAAGAGCCAAAAAAGAACCTGTATTTTTGTGCAAAACACTGTACTGCTTCTACTTCAGGTTTACAAAAAATAAAAAATAAAAAAATCGACAAAACTGCAGTATTGATCTGCCCATGATGCTTCTGTAGAGCTGAAAGAGGCTCCATGCTACTGTGCTAAATTTGTAACCAAACTGCTTCAAGCACACATAAATAATTTCCACTGCAGCTTTCATAACTCCTGAAGCAGAAGAGTAAGGAGGGGAGGGGGGAAAAGCTACAAAAAAAATAACACAAAGTGAAATCAGCAGGAGAGAAAATACCTCATATGGCTTAGACGTTGATTTACATGACACCGTAATTATGTGAAGGAGGCTAAAACACTGAAGCTGCTGCGCCGAGATCACATTTATGCTTCTTGTCGTGTCTCGAGTCACACAAATGAGGCGGCAGAATAATCAGAAAAACCAGTCGCGCAAAGGAATCGGCAACAAAAGAGCCAAGACATCCACGAGTTCCAGACAAATCGCCCGAATCTGATCCTCTTGTGTGGGTCTTTCTGCATCTCAGGCGCAAACTGAAACCTATTATTGTCGCCACACAGCTGATTTTACACTTCACATGTAGTCGTTTTCTGCTGCAGCAATAAAACACCCCCCCAGCACACACACACACACACACACACACACACACACACAGTGGCGTTTTACACAAGAACAAAATATTGAAGAGGAGAAGAAGAAAGCATGTGTCGCCTCACCAGATCCGTGAATGTAAATTCCCACTGAGGGAAAAAACTGACGAGAAGTGACGGAGAAGCTCCTCAGTCGCAGTCGAAGCCTCCAACAGGAACCTTTTGGAGAAAATCCAGTCTGTAAAAAACACAAATAAACAGGTATGAGATGACAGCAGAGGCAAGATAACAACTTCACAAATATAGCAGATATCAAGTACAAAAAAATCAACTCCAAACAGCAAATAAAGAGATTTCTGATGCCGCCGAACCGAAAAAAGTGCCGAATATCAAACAGCAGAAGCCCCAGAGGATCAATTGAACTGTCAATCAGGCGACGCACACAGCTCCTCATTACCGTCATTATTAAAGTTGGAGCTCAGAAGATCTTCCTCTTAAATTTTTGTTTTGTTTTTGTTGCCATCAGCAGCGCTCGTCACTGCGTTTCGGCGCCGAGCTTCCCCCCCCCCGTCAATCAAGCTTCTCACATGGGAACGAGACATTTTGAAGTTTCTATTTATAACCGCCGGCGACTGTTTCTCGTTCGTTGAGGCTGCGACTACATCCACACTTCCTCCGCTTGCAGGGCTTTTCTCGGCTCACGGTGGGCCTCTGGGAGGCGGCGACGCACGACGAGCACGATCGTTCCGCAAACAGTAGAAGCGATGAGTCTGTCGCTTTTTTTTGGAAGGAGAGAAATCTACACATTTTTCTGTTATTTGATGAATAAAAATGTCTGTTATGATGAGTAAAACCCAGACGAGGATGAGAGTTCTCTGCTGGAAACTTGTGGATTTTTTCCTCTGCATTAGAGGCAAGTTGGAAAAATTTGGCATGAGATGGACGGATGGATTCGTGCAGCAGGTGTTGTACGAGGGGAGGTAAAAAGTTCATAGAAGGAGGTACATACTGCAGCAGCAGACTATTATTTTATAATATAGTCCTCATTTACCTCAATGCAC